>NW_006238918.1:7530832-7661067 GCF_000375325.1 Capsella rubella
TAAAATTACACCAAAATATATACTATAACAAAGTAACACCTATATTAAAATCAAGAAATTTACCATGTGGTGGTATATTTGGTAAATACAACAACGTATATATAATATCGTAATATTTATATTAACTAAAAAGAATCATATCACTAAACTAATTAACTCATTTCAATGATTAGTTATAAAAAAATGAATATGCGGTATACCACGGGGTAAATTCTAACTTCGTATGTATATATAAAGTATAAACTATAACGGTTGAAGTTTTATATAAAAGATACGCATAAATTACTAGACCTGTGGTGTACCACGGGGTAAAATCTAGTTGAGGTTATATTATTCATTATCTTATGTGTATTATGCTTTAGTTCTAAAACATCCAAAATAGAAAACCGAAAGTCTTCTAAGGTTCATTCGAAAGATCACATGATTAGATTTACACTATTGTTGGGTGTAAAAATAATATGCATCAAAGAGTGTTTAGAATAAATACTTAACTAATTGAACTTCCAGAAATAGTAGTATATGTTTAAAATACATCAATTTATATTAAATATACATATAACGAGTTTTAGTCAAGTAGTTAACGACTAAACCTCAGGAATTTTTCCACAAAAGTTTGATTCTAGCAAAAGACTATAGATTTGTATGGTCAGCTCTTATCGACCCAATGATATGTATGTATCTAAATTTAGGAAAAAGGAAAAGATATCCAAATACATATGGAGCGAAATGAAATGCACCTATAGTTTTTGTGTCTTCAAACTCTTGAAGTTACATTATAAATATCATTTGGATTTTTTTTTCTTTTCAAAACCATGTAGGATTAGATTAGTATATCAAAATGATTACTATTTTCATTCTAAACTCATATGCAATGAATCCTATTACGTGGCCAAATAGAGGATAGAAAATGGTGATCCATAATTCCCATATATGATAAAACTCGATCTTTACCTTTAACCAGAAGAAAAAAAAAAAAAAATTCAACCAATAAATGTACCACCACATGGTTCCTTGAGACTAATCCACATATCCATCCATACACATGATCTCTATTTAAAAATATTCCATTTAAGTTACTTTGTATTAGTAATCTTGTTTTTGAGGATAACATTTTGTAACCAATATAGAAAACTTGGAAACATAACAAAATCTCGAATGAAACGTTGGCATTCGATTCTGAAGACCACAAGTGCAAAGCTGCCACATGTACTCCTATCTCGTTATCCATATTACTCTGCTAATTTCGTATTATTTTAATTGTCAAAGATCTTCACTCCATAATTAGCAGCAACAAATCTTTCATAAGCCTCCACTGGTTTAACACGTACCGAGCAATTCACCAAATTCTTTTTTTTTTCCTAACAAAGCTACTGTATTCAAATTAATACTACAAAACAACTTTATAAATTATAAAATTAAAAACACAAATAAAAATGTGGTAGGTGAATGATTTGACGGATTTACCCTTGAATACACGTTAAAGACTTAGTATATAAATCCTTACCTTGTCTACCATTATCTCTCAGCTTGCAAGTTCTCTCTCTCTCAGATATTGAACTACAAGCTTCTTTGTACTGTACTTTTAAATACGCCGCCGTTTTTATATTTCATTGTTTTATTTTTATTTCTCGACTCGAAGAATCATGCAAACCATTTCGCCTGCGTTCTCGTGTGATCTCAAATCCGTAATTCAACCGAATCTAACGGCTAAAAACGCGCGTTACTCCCACGTAAATGGAAAACGCGTGTCTGTTCGTTGCGGTTACAGGTCCGAGTCGTTTAGTTTCCCTAACGGTGTTGGTTCGAGCCGAGCTGATTGGCAAAGCTCGTGCGCTATCTTAGCCAGCAAAGTAGTCTCGGCTGAGAACTCAAGCTCCATGGCCGATCAAGTCGCCGTCGTTAACGGGCACAGCAACGGCTCCGTCGATCTTAGCCTTGTCCCGTCGCAAAACGGAAAGCCTGGATTGGTTCAGCCGTTAACTATCACAGATCTATCTCCGGCGCCGTCTCACGGATCCACTCTCCGTGTAGCTTATCAAGGAGTTCCCGGCGCGTATTCCGAAGCGGCCGCCGGAAAAGCTTACCCGAACTCAGAAGCTATCCCGTGTGATCAGTTCGACGTTGCGTTTCAGGCGGTGGAGCTTTGGATCGCCGATCGTGCCGTTCTACCTGTTGAGAACTCACTCGGTGGTTCGATTCATAGAAATTACGATCTCCTCCTCCGTCACCGTCTCCACATCGTCGGAGAAGTTCAGATCCCGGTTCATCACTGTCTCCTCGCACTCCCCGGAGTCCGTGCGGATTGCATCACGCGAGTGATTTCTCATCCTCAAGCTCTGGCTCAGACGGAAGGATCGCTCAACAAACTCACCCCAAAAGCCGCGATCGAGGCGTTTCACGACACAGCCGCGGCGGCGGAATACATCGCGGCGAACAACCTCCACGACACGGCTGCGGTAGCTAGCGCAAGAGCAGCTGACCTCTACGGGCTCCAGATCCTCGCCGACGGGATCCAAGACTACGCGGGGAACGTCACGCGCTTCCTCATGCTAGCGCGTGATCCGATCATCCCACGCACGGATCGGCCGTTTAAAACGAGCATTGTTTTCGCGGCTCAGGAGCATAAAGGAACTAGCGTTTTGTTCAAAGTGCTTTCCGCGTTCGCGTTTCGAAACATCAGCCTCACGAAGATAGAGTCGCGGCCGCACCATAACTGCCCGCTCAGAGTCGTAGGGGACGAAAACGTCGGAACGTCGAAGCATTTCGAGTACACGTTCTACGTGGATTTCGAAGCCTCGATGGCGGAGGCGCGTGCGCAAAACGCGTTAGCGGAGGTGCAGGAGTACACGTCATTCCTCAGGGTGCTGGGAAGTTACCCAATGGATATGACGCCATGGTCCACGTTACCCCCTAGCGAAGACGTATGACAATTATCATATATATATAATTGATCTCATAATTTATAATAACATTATGATAAAAATTTATCATAATTTATTTATATATATATATATATATATATATATGTATACTTGGGGAACTAAATTAGAATTTGTAGAACTCGTTTTGCATGTGGAGTGGGAGAGAATAATATTAGTTTTTTAATTTCTAAACCCACTCAAACCAATGTGTGTTGTATATGTAATTATGTATCTTGCTACTGTTGGAACGAGACTGGTTTGTAGTTTTGTTTCTGATGATTTTATTACAATTGAATATATTTCCTTAAGCTAAAGCACAGCTTTTCATTATTGAATGTAATGTTTAGTATACATATCATAGTAATTTCATGAAGACTCAAGTATGTATAACGATGTATACAAAGAAATCTCACACAGTCACACAATATAAACATTTTCATGTCCAATGCCATGCTTAAGACGTAAATCATCTCTCTCTCGTCAGCATTTATATGAAATTCGTAGATGGTTATTGTGTATATATAAAGAAAACAAATCATATGTATATTATACATGTGCGGTTTTTATTTTGGTCATCTTCCCAAAAACGTTTGGTTGTCTTAATAGTTTAGAAATCTTAGTATTTGTCATTTCATTACCTTTGTAAAGGAATATATTAGCAGAATCAATGAATTAAATAATCGTTGAAGCTCATCTTCTTCTCTAGAACAGCCGCGTTAACCAACAAAACAAGAAAAAAGACTTTCAGATTCTAGAGTGTGATTAAAGTACAAGTCAATTAAAACAAGTTAATTATAAGTACAAGTTAAAGTCAAACTTAACGTCTGAACACAAAATTAGTTCAGTTTGATGTTTCTTGCTTTGAAACAAAAGGTATATATAGTCATCATCCATTCGGTCGTGTACTATGTCCCAAATTGCCAACAATTCCGATATATTTTAATAAAGTTCTCAACTATATTCAGGAAATTCAGTTTGAGGTTGCCAAAGAATTGGGCATATAATTTCTAAGAAACTTACTGTTTAATTAGTATTTTATATAACACGTATGACTTCACTATTTATATGTTCCCACCTTTGTGTTTTAGGGGTTGAAACTTGTTTGCATGCCAACACAGTTTTAGGCATATTACGTTGCCCTATATGCTCTTAACATTAGGCCATGCATGATTCCAAATTGCGATATACATGAATGATTCACGAGCAATGAATTTTTATTTATTTTATTTTTTACCTCAATGGTGTACGTTTTAGATCTTGCGTGGTGTCTTAATATCGTACATTTGTAAAGTACTTTCCACCATATACTAGTTAATTAATGTTTAACTTGTTAATGAGAAATCAAATTTGCCTACTAAAAAGTAACCAATAAATAATTAATTCAAAAGAGAGAGTAGTAGTACTCTTGCCCTGGTCATAGCCACAACGATTCACGAATGACGAAACTGATTTGAGCATTTGAGCGGGTCCATATGATGGCTATCGAGATGATGGGAATCATGTCATGGCCTATATATATTACAATCATAAGCACTAATGATATACTGTTTGAAACGTAGTTAAATCTATATGTCATTATGTGGGACAAATAAAATGACGCTCTAATCATGTCACTTGACCGTATAAAGGGTTTGGTGGGAAAGAGAAGTGGTCGGGAGTGACATATCAATCGAAACTTCGTCTTGTATTCATTTTTGGGGATTGATTACACTTTTGTTTCTTTGTCTTTTGTTCTAATTATAAGTAGCATTTTAGGTTTGATAGTACATATGTTTAAGCTTAGATATCGATTTTCAACCACAACCCGAACTTAGAGGAAAGAGATGTCACATCTGTGTGTAAGTAAAATATAGTGCTCGATAATTTAATAAACATCATTACTTAGTTATATAATTTGAAACCAATCACTTCATTAATGTACGTCTAATCCATCGTCATGATCACAGCAGACAAAGATGATTAAAACACTTCCATTATGAAAATAATATACTGATATAATTAATGATAGAAATGGGGTTGATTAAGAGAAATGGCGAAATCAGGAGTGGGGTGGTAGGTGGGAGAAAGAGAGAGATCGAGCACACTGTGGTAGTTGGTGAGTGTGGGGGAGCCTTATACTTACTTAGGATTTGCCGACTTCTTTAGATTCCGGTTTAGGTTTAGCTTTTTTTTTTTTTTTTTTGGGTTTTGGTTCCGGTTATATAAGTCACACAGTTCTTAGTGATTGATTGAGCAAAACAAACTCGTTATGTAATAATATTCTCTTTGTGGTCCAAGAAATGCATAAGATTTTAACGAAGTGTATATATTGAATGTTCCTTGTGCAAATTGCAAGGCCAGGTCAATCACCATTTGCAAGTTACATATTATGAAGACGTCTACCTCAATCAATTTTCTAATAACTAATATTTCTCATTGTTTCATCAAATTGAAAGTGAAGTGATCGTTGAAAATATATATAAAAGTTTTCTTATTGTGGTGTAGTTTTGTTTTGAAACAGCATTTTCCACTCCACTTGAGAAATCTCGAACCTATTCAGTAGTATTCATGATAGGTCATATATCTCTGTGGCACATTTGGGGATGGACCAATTAGTAGCATCAAGTCAAAAAAAAAAAGGTTTACGTACACCACTCTAAAGCACACTGATATTGAATCATTTGTGTGTCGTGTGTGTGTTTTTTTTTCATCTGCAAATACTGAATTATGTTATTAATACATTACCTAAAAATATGTTATAGGCTTATTGGTTGGTGAATTGGATTCGATATTGCTCAAAGTATCATCAGTGTAACGCATTGGTGGTTCTGTTTCAACTCTACTACGTATTTTGTTGAGAGATCCATGCAAAGTTAAATTTTATCAGACTTGAAACAGCCCATGTTCTTCCAAGTAATGCTCGGCCCATATACCTCAAACTATTGACGTGGTGATAATTCAAATTGAAAGAGAAAATATTATAGAAAATATGTAACATTTGGGTGAACAAAAAAAAAAAATGTAACTTTTTGTCCCAAAAAAAGAAAAAAAGAAAGAAGAAACTTGTAACTTGAAGAGGTTGAATTTTGACGTAAAATCAAATTAGCAAACCATGAAACTGACATATAATATGTTTTTAGATTAATAAAAGTATCTTAAACCATTATCTAAAAGTTCTTAAAGTTACTAAATTATCACAAAACCATAATTATTAAGTTTGATTTTCATTTTCGTATTGTTGATAAAAAGAAAATTTTTCTATTTATCTAATTTACAAATACTTTACATGTAGAAAATTTGAATATTGAAATTAGTTTTTCTAGTTTCAATGATAATTTAGGTTTAAAAAAAAAAAAACAAATCTACAAATTTTTCTAAAATTTCACCAATTCCTCAAGTTTACAAATGATGTAACATTTTTTTATTTCCTCAAGAATTCCACAAAGTATGTTACTATTTCAGTTTTAAATTAAGCACTCAAACCATTGTAATAACTTTTTTTTTTTTTTTTAAGTTCACATTTTAGTAAGAAGAAACATGAAAAAAGAACTTTAAAGATCAATGGATTTAGTAGTACTCGAACAAAATTATACTGCCGAAATGTAAAAGAACCAAAACATCGGGGAGAAATATAAATTATCTGCAAATGTTTTTGTTTCAGTGCTCGTTCCCCAAAAGTCCAAAACCTCACCCTCTCACGCTTATCTATCTGTTCAACACTCTTCACCTATCCACTTCCTCTCCGCTCCTCCTTTATCACTCCCTTCCCTCATGGCTAACGACGAACTCACTGAGTCACAGCAACAAGAAGACCCGACTCAACAATTACCCAATGCGGACGAAGAGAATGGCTCAGACTCCGACTCTGACTCGTCATCCCAATCCTCCGGCGACGATTTCTACATCTCCGAGTCCGAGAACGAAGCAGAAGGAGACATCGACATCCTCAACTATGTACGGCCAAGCGACATACCTCCCGACCCAAACGCCAACCCAGAAACCAACATTCGCCGGTTCAATCGCGTGCTCGACGGCAAGCGGGTGAAGCGTTTGCAGGAAGAAGAAGAGGATAAATACACTTTCTATGAGGATCTTTTCGATTTCCCTAGAGACCCAGAACGGTGGAAGGAGCAAGATCTTCGGGAGATTTGGGCTGATGGTCCATTGGAGATGACTAAACCTGGGTGGGATCCTGCTTGGGCTGATGAAGATGATTGGGATGTTGTTAACGATGAGATTCAAGAAGGTCGAGATCCTGGGATTCAACCTTTTTATGTTCCCTATAGGAAACCTTATCCAGCCATTCCAGATAACCATTATGATATTGAGAATGCTAAAGGTGTTGTTGAAGAGCTTGATAGGATTGAAGAGTTTCTTCAATGGGTCAGCTATATTTTCCCTGATGGAAGCTCGTAATACCCCACATTCCTCTTTTTGACTTTTTTTTTTTTTGTTTCTGTGAATTTGGTTTTCAAAGCTATGACTTTTGGGTTTATATGTTTTGATTCATTTGATGTTTATTTTCGTCTGATTCAGCTGAAAGCAATACGTGTTGTGCTACTGAGAAGGTTTTGGTACCATGATATAATCTCTAGAGCTAGTGACTTTCTTCGTTTGTTGTGTACTATAAGCTGCAGATTGACTTTTCATGCAGTTTGGTTTGAAACTTTTTGTTCTAAGTAGAGTTTCAAATCTAGCAATTGAAGGACAGGCTGAATGATAGGGTATTAGAAACTTTCTTGCTACTAAGTTTTCAACATCTTCTTCCTCTGTTTGGGTAGCTTTTGTGATGTATACTTTCATCTTGATTTAGAAGCTTCGTATCTCACTATTTCCACTCTCTGCTTTTTTGGCCAAAAGGTACGAAGGCACAGTCTGGGATGACTTGGCTCAAGGCAAAGGTGTTTATATTGCTGAAAATGGGCTTGTAAGGTGATATTTCTGTTTTTTAGATTTACTTGTTTTTTTGTTTCTCTTGTAAAATGTTTTACATTGGTTTTCAATGACCTAAGATATCTTTTATTTTCTGGTGGATATTTATTGAAATCTTTAGGTATGAGGGTGAATGGCTTCAGAATGACATGGAAGGTCATGGGGTCGTCGAAGTTGATATTCCTGATATTGAGCCCATGCCAGGTTCCAAGTAAGATTACCGTTCCTATTAATCCTCCCAAGGGAATCTCTGGACATAGTCATTTGAATAGGATATGGTTCTTTCTGTTTACGTAGGCTTGAAGCTAAGATGCGTGCAGAAGGAAGGATTATCAAGAGAGATTATATGAATCCGGAAGACAGAAAGTGGCTGGAAATGGATGTTGAGGACAGTGTTGCACTTACTGATGGAAATTACCAAGTTCCTTTCTATGAAAATGAAGAGTGGGTCACGCAGTTTGGCGAGAAACCGTGAGTCTGCAATGATAAGTTTAAGTTCCTTACTAGATGGCAGTGATTTTAGTGGTCCGGTTTAATATTTAATTTATTGACCTCACTAAATATATTGGTGGACTAGGCGATAATTTGAACTAAATAAGAAGCTGAAAAATGTTATTTTTGTATTCTCTCTCTTTTCCTTATTCATACATTGTATGTTATATGGTTTTCATATCAGGGAGAAAGGTCGGTATCGCTATGCTGGTCAATGGAAGCACAGTCGAATGCATGGGTGTGGTGTCTATGAAGTTAATGAACGCATCCTATATGTGAGTAGTAAGAAAAATCGGTTGTTTACATCATAGTTCTATCTAATCTTGTTAATCCTAAAATAGGTTATATATTTGGTATTCTTCGTATGAATTTTATGATGGTTTAGGTAAAAATGTTTCCACCAAGAAACATTTTCTTTAATCAATATTCATATTTCTGACACTAGTTCACATCTTAATGGGTATGCAGGGTAGATTCTACTTTGGGCAGCTATTGGAGGAGGAACATGGCTGTACCGTAGATATTTGTGCGGTAGTTAATTTTTCTGCTCTCGATGATACATGTAACTTATTGGAAAGAAAGAGGAAGGAATGATAAATATACTGATGTGAAAACATTTTCAGCTGCATTCTGGTTTGGCGGAGGTTGCTGCAGCTAAGGCTCGAATGTTTGTAAACAAACCTGATGGAAGTATTACCCCTCTTCCTTACTGCTGCTATGTTTGTTTTATGTATTAAGTATAAGCCATGACATAGACCAGTGCAGGACCCTCTTTAATAATCATCATTCTGTTTCGACTATATGTCTTGCCTTTTTATCAAGCAGTGTCCAGCTTATGAGAAAAGTGGAAAAAAACTGGTCATTTTTCAGTACAGTGTTAATTTAGTTGGGAGCTCACAGTGTTTTTTGTTTGTTTGTTTGTTTTTCTTTATGCAGTGATTAGGGAAGAGAGGGGGCCATATGGTGATCCCCAACATCCATATTTCTATGAAGAAGAAGATGTGTGGATGGCGCCAGGTTTCATTAACCAATTTTATGAAGTGAGTCATTTTCTTATCAAGCTTTTCGAGTTAGTTCTCTGGCCAGAAAGTTGATATAAGAATCTGTATTTTTGGTAGGTCCCTGAGTTTTGGGAAACCTACGTAGATGAGGTGGATCAAGAAAGAGAAATGTGGTTGAACTCTTTTTACAAAGCTCCTTTGAGGCTACCAATGCCTGCTGAGCTCGAACATTGGTGGGAAAATGGTAATGACTCATACAGATTCTGGTCTTACATGAATGAATATTTCGATGTTCTATTGAATTTCTCTGTTTATTTTCTTTTTTGATCAGTGGAGGTGACACCGGAGTTTGTCTTACTGAACAAAGAACCTGAACCTGATCCTAAAGATCCTTCTAAACTTGTCCAAACGGAGGACCCTGTTATTTTGCATACTCCAACAGGTCGGATAATCAACTATGTTGAAGATGAAAAGCATGGCATTCGTCTATTTTGGCAACCTCCTCTAGAGGAAGGGGAAGAAGTGGATCCTTCAAAAGTTGAGTTTTTGCCACTTGGTTTTGATGAGTTTTATGGGAAAGAAGTGCCAGTGATTAAGGAACACCCAGTAAAAAGATTCATACTTGGAATTGAGAAATCGGTGAAGCCAATGCTTGACGGATTAGAGAAATGGACAGAAGAGAAAAAGAAAGCAAATGAAGAGAGAAAGGAGATGATACAGAAGGAGCTTGAGTTAGTAGAGGCTGAGATTTGCTTAGAGGAAGCTATAGAGGATATGGATGAAGAATTGAAGCAGAAGGAACAAGAAGAGGAAAAGAAAACTGAAATGGGTTTGACTGAAGAGGATGAAGATGTTTTTGTCCCGGTTCAGAAAGAAGAGAAAGTTGTCATTGCCAAAGAGAAGAAACAGGAAGAGAAATACAAAGATGAGGATGATGAGGAAGAGGATGATGATGAAGATGACGATGATGATGATGATGATGATGATGATGATCTTGGGCCATCAAGTTTTGGATCTGCAGACAAGGGAAGAAGGAACTCTCCTTTTTCTTCATCCTCGTTGTCTTTTGCTTCATGTACCCTCTTTCCCGCGGTAATACTCTCTCGCAATTATTTTTTCAGCATAATAACAGTTTGTCTCGATTAGAAGAAGTTTGTATTGATATTATGTAAAACTTGGCAGGTGCAATCAAGACTAGAAAGATCGTTTCTAGCGTGGAAGCAACATCGAGCAGAACCATCAAAAGTGAAACCAGGAATCATCAAAGGTGCAGAGAACACATCAGCTTCAATCCATTTTCCTCCATTGCCAAGAACAATCCGGATTGAAGATGGGTAAGTCATCAAACCGAGGTTTTATCCAGAGAAGCAATGGAAGCACAAGATCTCAGTCTCAGTTAATGTCTCTCTCACGGCTACTATCTTGCAATGCATCATTATCATCTCCTCCTCCTCCTGATAGCAGCTCCGGTGAAGACCTCAGAGATTCCGAAATCTGGAAAACACCGGATGGGGAAATGAGCGCGGTTTTGTCGCTGCAAATCCATACAAAATGTTCGGATTTGTTTGCAGAGACTCCTCCAGTCTTGTCTTGAGGTCTTTCTTCTTCTGTAGCTTTAGCTCGAGTTTCTTGTGTAAACCTTTCCGGCTTTTCTTCTTTGGTGGTGTCTGTGTGGACAAATCATTTGAATTTTTGTTGTAATTTGTCGTTTTTGAATTATGTTGTATCGTCTTTTTTTTTTTTTCCCATAAGTTTTTTTTCCTTTTATATATAACAAGTGTTGCAAGAGTTACAACAGTGGAAGCTTCCACTTACACATCTCGATCCTTTCTAAACTTACAACCATGGATTATATCTAACACATCCATTTTCTAGACTACAACGGTTTTATTCCAAACTTAAGTTATGCTTTAAACTAAGATTTCAGACCATATTGAACATCTTGGATATGCAGTTTCCAAAAAGAATTCAGATCATATCCACTTATTCAAGCCCTTGGCTGCATTCCTTGAAACTAAGCAGCATGCCCAAAAAGTGTTGACAGAATCAGTAGTGTCAAAGCTTTAACGTTTCTTTGGAGGTTTCAGAATCCCTCCCTTACTATGCTCCTGAACCTTTTGCTTTTGCTTCGTTTGTACTGCCTCATTCTTCCTAACTTCTGAGATTTTGCGCTTTTGAGATTCCTCCATTTCATTGCTCTTTACAGTTTCTCCTTCTTCATGCCTCCTTGAACATTCTCCAACCTCAAACTTCCTTGAAACTCGTGAATTGATCTCATACTCAGTTGTTGGAGTAATGTTAGATCCAGATGAAGCTTGATTTCTTCTCCAAGGAGCCTGTGGAATTGGAACAGCAAAATTTTGCAACTTTCCATCACTTGAAGGATGAAAATACGGACTTGCTGCTGCAATTTCATTTGAATTATGTTGTATCGTCTAATAAATATTTACCAAAACTATTAAAGAAAATGAAAAGATTACTAGTCAAAAAGTTTTTCTCTCTGGAACGATGGCGGCGGAAAGGCTCTAGGGTTCATCCCAACAATGAGATGGTCTCCTTTGGTGAAGTTTTGGGGTTACTTGCTGGTTATTACTACGGGTAGATCTACGGATCTTTGGTTTTATGGAGAAGGTTGGAAGGATCGAGGGATACTTGATTTAATTTTGGGATCTCAGGAGATGGTTCCGGGTGTTACGGGAGAAAAAGATCCGAGATTTGGGAATTCTAATCCAATCTTTGGCCATAAAGGGGGATCGATGATGAAGAATATATGTTTAAGGCACATCCGTTTATTATGGTATGTTGGAGGTGGAAGGCAAAGGCGATTTCAACTGATTGTGGATTTTATCATGGTCAAAGATTTTGGCGACTCAATATCAGCGATTTATGGTGATTTGGGGTTGATTGCGAACAAATTAAGGAATGATTTACAGTGGGGGAGTAATCGGCTTCTCCGAAGGTATAAAGAGGTCCATTACTGGTTTCCTTGTTCATCACATTACATTATTGGTTCTTATCGAGATTGCTTATCCTTCTCTTTTCTCGGTGCTTGTTTTTCGTTGCTTTCTGAGGCTATGTCGCAGAGTACTTTGGTGAAGGGTGGTGGTTCTGGCAAGAAGCCGGTGGAGATGGTGATGAAACGGAAGATAAAATCCCGATGTTCGACAACTCCGAGTTAATCAAAGGGTATTCCAAAACCGTCATTGGGAGGTGCATGAACCCGAGAATGCAAGACATGAAGACCCTGCTCTTCATGTTTCCGCGTATCTGGCAATTGGAAGGCAAGGTGGTGGGCGCTGATCTTGGTCTTGGGCGATTTCAGTTTGACTTTGAAGATGCTGGGGACATTGAGGAAGTGATCAAAATGGAGCCTTTTCATTTTGATCAGTGGATGGTGGCGTTGGTTAAGTGGGAGCCATCCGTTGATCCGGCGTATCCATCAGCGATTACTTTTTGGATCAGAGTACTTGGAGTTCCACTCCAATATTGGGCTGATCCCACATTCAGGGGCATTGGTGATGATCTTGGTTTCGTACATGAAGTGGATATTGATGGGGGCAGGGTGAAGGTGACTGTGGATGGTTTTAAACCTCTATGCTTTGAAACGGAACTTGTGTTTGGGACTGGTGAGGAAATTTTGGTGACACTGCGGTATGAGAAACTTCATGGGTATTGTCGATTATGCTTCAGCCTTTGCCACGATGCAGAGCATTGTGGTTCTGTGGGTTCAGAGAGTTCTCGGGCATCTGCTGAGGAAGATGGTGAGCGACGCAATCATAGCTACAGAGGTGCACTAGCAAGTGACCGCAGACGGGGCTCTGACCATACTGCTACGCAGAAGGGACCGCAAAAAGACAATGGGGGTGGTGATGATTCAAAGGGTGTAAGGAATACTCAAACGGGTGGTCACCATCGGTCCAGATCTGGGTATTATCATGGTGAATCGTCTTATCGGTCACGGCGTTCTCATGGTAGTGGGAAGGCTTTGGAGCAGAAGAAAGGTGATCACATGGCTGATACTTCGGGTGGCTCTGGTACAGAAGCTAAGGAGCATACTGAGGACGCAACAAAGCCGAAACGCGCCCAAAAATCTCTCTTTCAAGAGGTTGTTGCTGAGGAATCTGGTTTGGTTGGGTCGCTATCACACATGGAGCCAACTGCGAGTACTGTGGAAACTGGTTTTTCTGATAAGGAAAAAGTGGGGCTGAACGAGCTTGGGGAAACAGAGCATGTTCAGATGACAGAGGAGCTCGAGAGGATTCAGTCATTCCTGTTATCTGACGAATCTTCTCTGCACACGGATGTGGAAATGGTGTCACTAGCGGAGCATGTTGATGAGCCGACTCATGGGGTGGAGGACATGCTTCCAGATGGTGATGAGGTGGGTCTCGAAGTGGAAGACGAAGAACTAGTCGTTGGTGCTGAAGAGGCAATTGGGTTTTTAACTTTTGATGGGCCTTCGCCAGATGGGCCTGGCATCATCACGGTAGGAGATTCAAGTGGGTCTGGCCAAGATGGGCCTCTGCTGCTGGAGATAACTGCTGAGAGGGGCATTCCTGTTGGGCCTCCCTTAGATGGGCCTGTTGGGGGTGAAGAGGGCCTCGGTGACGGAAACTTCACCACCCGGGATGTGGCTGGACTGGAGAGGGGCCGGCGTGGCCGACCAGGCACGGTAGCGGGAGCGAGTTCTAAAAAGCGCCTTGCGCAGCTCATTACTTCTCCCCGCAAACGTTCTGCACCAAAGAGCACGGTGCCGCCCGGTGATGGCAATAACCCGAGACCACGAGATGCGGATAAGGGAGGTCAAGGTGGGCCTAAACCGCCTAAGCCCAACGGAAATAAATGAAGATTCTGAGTTGGAATTGCCAAGGATTGGGGAATAAGGCAACTATTGGGTATCTTAGGGATTTGTGGAATAGCCATAGACCCGACTTTTTATTTCTCTCGGAGACAAAACAATTGTCCCCTTTTTTAGAAAAATTTCAAGCTCATTTTGGTTATGATGATTTGGTTACGGTTGATCCTATTGGTTGTAGTGGGGGTTTGGCCCTATTTTTTAATAATAATATTAATAAAGTTGCCATTTTATTTAAATCTAATCGTTTAATAGATGTGGAAACGGTATATAAAGGGAAAACGATTCATTTAACTTTTGTTTATGGAGATCCGGTTCCTAAAAAGCGCGAAATGGTATGGGAGCGGTTAACACGGATTGGTCTAAATCGGTCAACTCCTTGGTTTGTGGTTGGCGATTTTAATGAACTCACGGGCAATCATGAGAAGAGAGGGGGGAAGTTGAGACATGCCTCTACCTTCTTAGACTTCAATGCTTTAATTCGAAATTGTGGTTTCTTAGAGTTTCCTTTTATTGGGGATTGGCTTTCATGGCGGGGGTGGCGGGATAAGAAGCCAATTAGATGTCGGTTAGATAGGGCACTCGGTAATGAGGATTGGCACGAAGTGTTCCCGAAGACTTTAGTGGAATATTTACCGATGATTGGGTCGGATCATAAACCCGTTTTAGCTTCTATTGAGGAGAAACTGGCAAGAGGGAGGCACGGGTTTATATTTGATAAAAGATGGATAGGTAAAGAGGGTATCATGGAAGCAATCGGTGAAGGCTGGAACGAGGTATCGAACCAGGGATCAGGGATGTTTATGAATAAAGTCATCAGCTGTAGACGGGCTATTTCACAATGGCGTCGGGAACAGAAGCCGTTTGGAAGGGAAACTATTGAAGATTTAAAAACTAAATTAGAGGCTGCTCAAAGGGATGATGCAAGCTTGCCCTCGGAAATTTATGAACTATCAAAACGGTTACGCGAGGCATATGAGGACGAAGAGGTATATTGGCAACAAAAAAGCAGGAACAGCTGGATGCGTGTTGGTGATAAGAACTCCAAATTTTTCCACGCACAAACAAAACAACGCCGGGAAAGAAATCGGATTATTGGCTTATATGATACTAATAACACTTGGGTGACAGAATCTCCGGCCATCTGTCGGGTAGCTGTAACTTATTTTGCGGATCTCTTTCAAACCACCTCTCCACAGATTTTAGAGGAAGGTTTACAAGAGATCAATGCCATTATTACGGACGATATAAACCAGGTATTGACGGCAGAAGCTACAGAAAAGGAGATTCATGATGCTCTTTTCATGATGTCTCCGGATAAAGCTCCGGGACCAGACGGGATGACGGCTTTGTTTTTTCAGAAGGCTTGGCGAACGATCAAGGCGGATTTGGTTTATATGGTCAATGCTTTTCTGACGACAGGAGTGTTTGATAAAAGGCTAAACCAGACTAATATTTGTTTGATACCAAAGGTGGATAGGCCCATCAGGATGACAGAATTACGACCAATCAGTTTGTGTAATGTGAGCTATAAAATTATTTCTAAAGTTCTTTGCCAACGGCTGAAAAAGGTCCTCCCAGGGTTAATTTCAGAGACGCAGTCTGCATTTGTTACGGGGCGTCTGATTTCGGATAATATATTGATTGCACAAGAGATGTTTCATGGTCTTCGGACTAACCCCTCTTGCAAAAGCAAGTTTGTGGCAATTAAGACAGATATGAGTAAGGCTTATGATAGGATTGAATGGGTATTTATTGAACGGTTACTCCGGAAATTTGGTTTTTCAGAAACGTGGATCACATGGACAATGTATTGTATCACCTCAGTCGAATACAGAGTTCTTATTAATGGACAACCTGAGGGGACAATTATTCCAGAACGAGGGTTACGACAAGGAGATCCATTATCCCCTTATTTGTTTATCCTTTGCACGGAAGTTCTAATAGCAAATATTCGGAAAGCTGAACAGGATAAACTCTTAACTGGTATAAAGGTGGCAAATAAGTGTCCGCCAATAACACATTTATTGTTTGCGGACGATAGCTTGTTCTTCTGCCGAGCGAATAAGGAACAGTGTATGGTTATTTTAGAGCTGCTGAGGAACTATGAACATATGTCAGGACAACGAATTAATTTTGAAAAATCATCGCTACAATTTGGACATAAGGTGGAAGAATCTACCAAACTGGAAATTCGGAATATCTTAGGAATTACAAAGGAAGGCGGCATGGGCTCATATCTTGGATTACCGGAGAGTTTAGGTGGAGCAAAAACGAAGGTTTTCTCCTTTGTACGGGATAGATTAAATGTTCACATTAATGGCTGGTCGGCCAAATTATTATCTAAAGGTGGGAAGGAGGTGATGATAAAGTCAGTCGCATCGGCGTTACCGACTTATGTCATGTCTTGTTTTCGACTGCCGAAATCTTTAACGGCAAAACTCACAAGTGCGATAGCCAAATTTTGGTGGAGTTCTAATGGACAGTCTGGTGGCATGCATTGGAAAACCTGGGATAAGCTATGCTCAAGTAAAGGAATGGGGGGCTTGGGATTCAGAGACGTTAATGATTTTAATACGGCACTCCTAGCAAAACAATTATGGAGGCTAATGGATGATCCAGATTCACTTTTTGCTAAGGTTTTCAAAGGTAGATATTACAGGAATGCGACCCCAATGGAACCAATCAAATCATATTCTCCATCTTATGGCTGGAGGAGCATGATCTCAGCTAGATCTCTGGTAAACAAAGGGCTTATTAAAAGAGTTGGAACAGGGGACTCTATTTCTGTTTGGACAGATCCCTGGATACCATCTCATCTCCCGAGACCAGCTTTAAGTAATGGGTCTATTATGGATCCATCACTACAGATAAGAAATCTAATTGACCGTCAAGCAAATTCATGGCGAGTAGAGGTCCTTCAGGAGCATTTTACTTTGGAGGATGTATCTATTATTAATGCTATCCCAATTGGCAATAGGCCGGTAGCAGATTCTTACGGGTGGCATTTTATAAAACATGGCAAGTATACGGTGAAATCGGGATATCATATTGCTCGAACGCCGGATCCAAAATTACAAAGGGTCAGTGTTCATGGCCCAGATATAGTGCCCCTTCTAGCCGCTGTATGGAAGGCGCAATGCCCACCTAAAATACAACATTTTATGTGGCAGCTATTGACTGGTTGTATATCGGTATTGGCAAATTTATACAAACGGGGTATTAACTGTGACACCAGGTGCGACAGGTGTGGTGATCCCGTTGAGACAGTAAATCATGTCATTTTTGAATGCTCACCTGCTCGCCAAGTATGGGCTTTGGCTAATGTACCAGTGGGGCCTATTTCTTTTCCCACCACTTCAGTTTATGCTAATATGGATTATATTATGCGCTTGACAAGAACTGTGGACTATAGGTGCTGTCCTTGGATATTATGGTATATTTGGAAAGCGAGAAATGAAATTTTTTTTGAAAATTTGGATAAGTCACCGCTGGACATAGTTCGAGTGGCTAATGAGGAAGCACGAATCTGGCATGATGCACAGATTGAAGAATTGGATTCACCACCGACAACCCCATTACTTTCGGGGTTGCAAAGGTCTACGATATCTTTAACCCCTTTGGTTAGAGGGTATCAGTGTTTTATTGATGCATCTTGGAAGCCTACAGATAAGTATGCAGGTTTGGGTTGGGTATGTCAGCATCCTCGGGATTCTTTGCCATTAATAGGAGCCTCCAATCTCCGTCGAAGTCTCTCCCCACTTCACTCTGAAGTTGAAGCTCTAGTTTGGGCGATGCGATGCATGATTGGTCACAACTACCGCGACGTTACTTTCCTAACCGATTGTTCAGACTTGGTGAAGATGGTGTCTTCTCCGTCCGAGTGGCCGGCGTTCTCTACATACATGGATGATATCAACACAGATAGGGAAGAATTTGACTCTTTTTCTTTATTACTTATTCCGAGAAACTTGAATGTACATGCGGATTCACTGGCACGACGAGTTCGTGTTAGTCCGCACCCAGTCAAGTATGTAACCAACTGCACCTTGAATTGGCTCGATTGAGCTAATACAAGTCTATTAGATGTCAAAAAAAAAAAAAAAAAAAAAAAGAAAATGAAAAGATTATTTTTTTGTTTTATTATATTAAATCATAAGTTATGAGAATCTTCTCGAAATATTTGGTTCATAATTTGCCATTTTTAATTTTGGATTTTCACCATTTTAATAAAGAAGCTAGCATTAAAAGCAATATTCCAAAAATAATGCAAGCGTTACAAACGGCGCATTAGCACCAAAACGACGTCGTGGAGGCTCGCGAAGAACCCTAAGAGGGAGGCTCTTCTTAAACCTCTCCACGATTATATAAGACCCCAAAACCTCTTCCTCTTCTCTGCCTCTTCTACTGCATTTCTCTCCTTTTCGCTTCCTGAAAAAACCCTAACAACTTCGTTTCTCTTCCTCGTTCAACAATAATGGAGTTCTGGGGTAAGAATCTGTCTTCTCATCTTCTTAGTATCTTCGTCTACTGTTTCCTGTTTTCACGTTCCGAGTATTTGATCGATTATTCATGAAAAACTCTTATTTTCTCCTTATCCTTCTGTTCGTATATCTCGTGTTCGTTTTTCTACTCGCAAAAGTTTCTACTCCGTTCTGAAACTGTTGAATCGTGTATCTGTTCATGCTTCGTTACGTTTGTAGCTAGCTTCTTTAGGGTTTGTTTTTTTTTCTGATGCTCTAGGTATTAAACACAGAGTTTCGTTTCGGTATCAACTATGATTTTCCTAGTAAACAAGATGATGAATGTTGTGAAACATGAATGACTCATGTTTTTGATTTCTTTGTATGATGTTATATAGGAGTTGAAGTGAAATCGGGTGCGCCTCTTAAGGTTACTCCTGAAGAAGACAACCTCATCCACATTTCTCAGGTTACTTTCAATTTTTTTACACTGCTTGTTTAAATTTCGTAGTATTAGCTGCAACATGTAGTTTGATTCTGGTTTCTCTATGTGGTAGGCAACCCTTGACTGTAAGGGGAAGATGACAGAACCTGTTCTCTTGACTGTGACTGTTGACAACACGAAGCTTGTCATTGGAACCCTTTCACAAGACAAATTCCCTCAGATCAGCTTTGATCTTGTCTTTGAGAAGGAGTTTGAGCTTTCCCACAACTGTACTAGAGGAAATGTCCATTTCATTGGCTACAGATCCCCCAACATCGACCAATATCCTTTTCTTCACCTATTTGTCTGTGTGCTTGGTCTTTGCCTGTATATTAAGGTTGAAAGATGCAAAAAATGTTAAGTTGCATTGTCTTTTCAATTGTTTCTTCCTTAATTCTTGTTGGTTGTGTTTCCACGGGAGAGGATTTCTCTGATTCAGAAGAGGAGGAAGAGGAGGCTCCCGAAGCTGTTCCTGCTGTTGTACCTGCCAATGGTATGTATTGTAGATGCTGCTATTGTCTTTGCTTCTTTGCGTGAAAAGTTGTCATCTCATCTCAAATGTCATTGTCCTTTACGTTTCAGGAAATGCTAAAGCTGCTGTTGTGAAGGCTGACTCAAAGCCAAAGGCTAAGCCTGCAGAAGTTGCGCCTGAATCAGAAGATGATGAGGATGACTCTGACGAGGAAGATGAGTCTGATGACGATGATGACTCTGAGAAAGGAGTGAGTTTTTGTAGATGTCTAGTATATCCACATACATTCATGAGAAGATGAGTATTTAGGTGATAAATTCTATGGTTATGTTTTTTGTAGATGGATGTCGATGAAGATGACTCAGATGATGAGGATGATTCTGAGGATGAAGAGGAGGAGGAAACTCCCAAGAAGGTAGATACATTGTCTATCTAACATTTGCTCTGTTTACCATGTTTTCTACATGCTCCTTTTTCTCACTTCACTGTTTCATATGATTTAATAATATAGGCTGAGCCAGTCAACAAGAAGAGGCCAATTGAATCTGCATCCAAGACGCCTGTCTCTGGAAAGAAGGCAAAACCAGCAGCTACACCTCTGAAGACAGGTTACATATAAAACTTTTTCTGTCTCTGTATAATCTTGAATCTTGTTGGGGATTGTTATATAGTTTAACTAGTCACAGTCTGAGTAGAACTATAATAAGGGGCACATAAAGCTTTCATAGGGCGTTGTTGTTTACTCTGTTGTATTCTCTTTTGTGTTAAATGGGTACAGAAGAGAAGAAGAAGGGAGGGCACACAGCCACACCCAGCTAAAAAAGGTGGTAAGTCTCCTATGAATGCTAACCAGAGCCCCAAGTCTGGAGGTCAATCATCCGGTGGTAACAACAAGAAGTGAGTTATCTCTTTCATCATCTTTCTCAAAGCCCTTTTGCAATCAGTGTGATAAATTGATGATTAATGATGTTGTGTGTGTACAGGCCATTCAACTCGGAAAAGCAATTTGGTGGGTCTAACAACAAGGGTTCCAACAAGGGCAAGGGCAAGGGCAAGGGTAGAGCCTAAGGAGGTGGATCAAGGAAAGGGTTTTGGTTTTGAGTAGATGATGAACTTCTAAGGGTGCTTTTTGATTTTTATCTTTTTTGTTCTATTGAGAGATTTATCTCTTAGTATCGGAATAGCTATTTTAAATATTGCAATTTCTACTTTCCTATGTAATTCAGTTCAGTTTATGAATATTGCTGGAATGAGAAAGCAGACTCAAAAGTTGCAAGTTTATATTCCTGTCAGATCTCGTCAAATACCTAAATGTGAATCTTTAATACTACGAAATTGAGCTAACTGGTGCAATATTCTACGAAATCCAACTTTAAGCTAAGTGTCAGATCTCATATCACATTTATCTTTAATACAATGAATCGATACTGAGCCAAATCCCATATGCTGTGCAACAGAGTTGAAACGGAACCAAATCCAAATTTAGTGCAACAGAGATGAAACTGAACCAAATCCAAAACGTAGTGCAACAGGTTTAAAACGGAATCAAATTCAAATCCAAAATGTAGAGCAACAGGTTTAAAACAGAACCAAATCCAAATCCAAATCCAAATCCAAAATGTAGTGCAACAGAGTTGAAACTGAACCAAATCCAAAATGTAGTGCAACAGAGTTGAAACTGAACCAAATCCAAAATGTAGTGCAACAGAGTTGAAATTGAACCAAATCCAAATCCAAATCCAAACTGAAGTTCTTTTCAAAATTAAAAACGTCTCCAATAACTCTCAAACCTCATTAAAATGCAACGACGTTGACTTCAGAAGCACTAGAACCTCTCTTGAATGTCCCGAGTTCCATCATGATGAGAAACTCTTGTACCTCAATGATGAGGGCCTCTTGTTCCTTAAAGATGAGAGACTTATCTTCCTTGCTAAAAATTCTTTTGCAGAGCTTAAACTTCTTGAGGACTAGCGAATTCTCAAGGAAGTATTTTGATAGTATCATCTCTACTCCATTTCCAGTCTCGGATCTTATCTCAACATTCTCGAGGCTTGATTGCAAACACTTTGGCACCGATGAGAAACTTATTTCCTCCCTTTCCATTACATCTTTCAGCTTCTGCATATGTTAAATAACATCTCTTTATTATATATAACGGTGACATATATATGGTTTTTTAAACAAAGCAAAATCATACCACGACAACGGATTTGAGGTTTGGACAGCACTCAAGAACGCCTGGCAACATTCCCAAATCAGAAATATAGAATTCCGCTTGTAACCACGTCATGTTTTGGAACTGAGGCATTGGTTCGTGCTTCAGGTAGTGACTGATGATCTGCAAACACAAATAAATTTTGATTTTCATCCAAAGAGACACATTCAATAATTCAACTATCTATCTATCTATATATACCTTCAAAGTTGTTCCACTTATGGCCATGCCCCTTACGCTTGAGAGCCCGGTGAGTAATTTACAGACAGCGCTTCTCTCGAATGAGTCATCTAGATTCCAAATATTCACATTGAAACCGACATCAATATCCACCTTTGCCGATGAACCCAAATTGCTAATCACAAAACTCACTGAAAAAGGATCTGCAAGCCTCAGATATGCGAGTCTAGGAGCATCAATGATAACCTTCCAAACATAGCCTTCGAGATAATCCAGTCTATCAACAACGAGTTTGAAACTGTTTAGTGACTGAGAGCGCACCCGCAAAACCTCAACATCATTATAATCTCTTTTCCTAACTAAAGTTAAATCTTCAAGAATCGGGCATGCTGAGATTAAGTTCTCCAGAGTTTCTTCACACATGTATATATTCTCTTCGAGATGCATCATCTTGAGATTAGGCAAAGACACATACTGGAAATAGCTCAGTACCACGCAATGAAGTCTCAGTGAAACCAAAGTCTCACATAAGTAAAGGACTACAGGCATAGGCGCCATATCAACCTTATGATCCATACCAGACATGACTTCAAGATGTTGGATTTTACGCTTAACTACATCTGTGAGCCACGCCGTGATTCTACACATACTAACACGTAATTCTGTCTCAAAAGAAAACTTGAGCTTGTGTAAGCTTGAGTCCTTATGGAATTCTAGCAACCAAGAGGTGAAACTGAGCAAATCATCGAAATCATCGAAATCATCAATTTCTATATCCAAGACAGGGATTGAATGCCAGAGATTTATCCATCTTGTGGACAAAGTGCTAGTAGTAACAACATCCTTTGTAGGAAGATTAGAGAGTATATGACTTAGTAAATGATCAGGGAAGCTGCTTAGCCCATCTCCTCCAGATCTCTTAATTGCTCCTTGGTTGCTCATTTGATTTCTCTTTTGAGAAAAACAATCAAAACAAATTATCTGCATCACAACCAAAAATGCGAATTCCAAACTTTTAAAAGAGCTGGTACATGGTTTCGATATAGATAAATACATTATTCCATGATTCAGCTATTTATCTGACATACGGATATGCTCAAAAGATGAACATATATAGAGAAAGAGAGAAATTAAAAAATCACCGTTGAGTCTTCGCAGTCGAAGAAATCAATAGCCGGCGATCGTCGCCGCCTTCACAAATTTTCCACAATGAGTCTACAGATTCTCTCTTCTTAGGAAATGCATGGCTTTGGATGGAAAGATAAGATACAAATCTAAACGAGAGATGGAGAAGCGTTACACGAACTTGTGTATTGGCCGAAGAGGATTGCGAAAAAATAAAAGAATGAACCGTTATAAATAAAAAATTAGCCGGTTCGGGTAAAATATACATAAAATCCCAATACTAAACTATACTAAAAGGGAAACTGCAAACTTAAGCGTTACAAGAACTTATGTATTACAGTTGGAATGTTGGATAAATACCTTCAAGTTCAACATCAACTACACAAGAAGCAGAGCATCTCATAAATCTCAGAAGTTCCATGAAGATGATAGACTCTTCGTCCATTGTCTTACAACCCAATCGCAGCGTAAACTTCTTAAGAACAGCAGAATTCTCGAGGAAGTACTTTACTAGTTTCATTTCCGGTTCAGCTCCGCTAATAGCTGTTTGAATCTCAACATGCTCCAGGGATGATATTAAACATTTTGGAATTGATGATGAGAGAATAAGTAGTTCGTTCTTCTCAAATTCCTCCAGCTCCTGCAAATAAAAAAAAATTCAAGAAGTAGATGATCAGTTATACTTATTATGATGATGTGAGTAAGTCATAAGGTAAACTGGTAAAGTACCAAGACAAGGGATTTGAGATTCGGGAAGCTCTCAAGAAAGTTTGGAAGCTTTTGCAAATCAGAGTTGTAAAAGACCGCATAGAAGTGGGTCATGTTAGGAAACTGGGGAAGCGGCTCGTCTACTACGTAGTAAGATAGGATCTGCAAACACAAAGCACAGACAACATTTTTCATCAAAAGAGACGTTCAAGTACTCCGTTACTTCCATTGACATATATACCTTCAAAGTTGTTCCACTCATAGTCATGTCCCTAATGCCTGAGAGCCTAGTGAGGAAGTTCCTCACTACACTTCTCTTTGAGGAGACATTTCTAAATACACTTCTCACCACATCAAAACTGACATCAATATCTACCTTGACAGGTGAAGTCAAACTGCTTATAACGAAGCTTTTCGAGCAGTGATCTTCAAGATTCAAACAGCTGAGTCCAGGAGCATCAATCACAACCTTGCAATCATCATCCTCGCTAGCCTGATACCAGACACTATGGAGAAAAATTTGGAGACTCTTTAATGACTGACAACGTACTCGTAAAACCTTAACGACGTTCTCTATCCCTACATATCTAAAAACTTTTAAATCTTCAAGAACTGGGCAAGATGAGATAAGATTCTCCAGAAGAGCATCACTAGTGTAAATGTTGTCATTTAAATGCATGATTTTGAGACGAGGTAGAGAAACATTCTCGAAATCAGGCAATGCCACATGATAGAGTTTCAAGGATAGCAGAGTCTCACAGGTGTAGAGGCAAAGGGGCATCAGCTTCGTACCTACATAACTTGCACTACATATATTAATATCCAAATGTTGAACCTTAAGCATAACAGCGTTGTGGATCCACTGCGTCAAGTAAGACTGATCACGTTGATTTCTCGTAAGATAAAGAATGAGCTTGTGTATGCGTGTCTCCCTAGAGATGTCAAGAAAGCTATGGAGAACTCTCGCAAATTCAGAGTAACCAGCTCGGAACTCTTCAACGCCCAAATCCAACAGAGGAACAGAAAGCCAGAGACTTTTCCATCGCTTGGACAAAACACAAGTCCTAACAGCAACCTTTGTAGGAAGATGTGAGAGTATCTCACACAGCAGATGATCAGGAAAGAAACTTATCCTATCTTCCCCAATCATACGACCACCTCTTAACCTTACTCCTCTCTCGTTCATTGTTTTGTTTCACTCTCTCACACACACACACACAGATCTGCATATCACAATACGCAATTGAAAACACAATCGAAACGAATTTGAATAGCAACATTATAGATTCCTCGATTAGGGGTTTCCTGAATTGTATGTAAAGTAAAGGAGGGCTTGAGTAGAACAACAACAGATAAGAGTTTACCGTCGATTCGCCGGCGCCGAAGAAATTAGCACCGGAGCGGAGGCCTCGCTTTCTTCTCAGATTCACTGAATGCTTCGGGAGACTCGTCTTCTAGTGTTTAGGGATTTAGGAAACTTTTCTGTTTCCGAAGAATCTAATAACATCTTCTGATTTATCTGTTATATATTTCCCGCGATATTTTTGTTTTAGATAAACAAAAAAATCAAGAAAAAATACACAGTAAAAAAATCGTTTTTGTTGTAAACTGTAAAAAACATGCTGTATCCGAAACGACGCATATCATGGGAGACTGAGTCAAAGACAAAGACTGAAAGAGAAAGTCAAAGTCAAAGAGAGTGAAATATTGAAAGCGATAATTCTGTACTAGGGTTGATGAAGAAGCTATAGTGCTTTCACGGTTCTACTCGCTATCGTTGTTTCGTTGCTGGCTTGGCTCCATCGCCGAAGTTGAAAGATCTCTTAAAAGTATGGGTCTTTCTTCACGCAATTGGGTTTACGACGTGTTCCCGAGCTTCAGCGGAGAAGATGTCCGTGTAACGTTCCTCAGCCACTTACTAAAGGATCTTGATCGGAGATTGATTAGTGTTTTCAAAGACAGCGAGATCCAGAGAAGTCAGTCGCTAGACCCCGAGCTTAGACAGGCGGTTAGGAATTCGAGGATTGCAATCGTCGTCTTCTCCAAAAACTACGCTTCTTCTAGCTGGTGCCTGAACGAGCTGTCTGAGATTGTCAACTGTAAAGAGGAGTTTGGTCAAATCGTGATTCCCGTCTTCTATGGTTTGGATCCTTCCCATGTTAGGAAACAGAGTGGCGAGTTCGGAAATGTCTTTGAAAACACTTGTCAAACCAAAACAGATGGTGAGATACAAAAATGGCGGAGAGCGTTGACCCATGTAGCTAATACCCTCGGGTTTCATTCTTGGAACTGGTACTACCAACGACTTCATGGATTTACAAAAATATATTCTTTTGACATTTGGGTGTGTTTTTGAAGTGAAATGGTGTTTCTTTGTTTGTTTAGGGATAACGAAGCAACCATGGTTGAAGATATTGTCAATGATATTTCGGATAAACTGAACTTAGCTCCAATATCAAATGACTTTGAAGAAGACTTTGTTGGCATCGAAGATCATATCACGAAGATGAGTTTAATGTTGTGCTTGGAATGTAAGCAAGTGAGGATGGTTGGGATCTGGGGACCTTCGGGGATTGGAAAGACTACCATTGCAAGAGCTCTGTTTAGTCGACTCTCTCGTCACTTCCAAGGTAGCGTTTTCTTGGACAGAGCTTTCGTATCTAAGAGTTTGGAATTTTATAGTGGAGGCAACATGGACAGCTACAACGCCAAGCTTCATTTGCAAGGACATTTTCTGTCTCAAGTTTTACGTACAAAGGATATAAAGGTATCTAATTCAAGTGTTGTGGGAGAGAGACTAAAGCACATGAAAGTTCTCATCTTTATTGATGATTTGGATGATCAAGTGGTGTTAGAGGCTTTGGCCAGTCAAACTCATTGGTTTGGTTGTGGGAGCAGAATCATTGTGGTTACACAAGATAAGCACTTCTTAAGGGCTCACGGTATTGATCTTGTCTACGAAGTGGGTCTCCCATCTGATAAACTAGCTCTAGAGATGTTCTGTAAATCTGCTTTCAGGCTAAATTTTCCACCTGATGGTTTCTCAGAGCTTGCTTCTGAAGTTGCAAAGCGTTCTGGTAATCTTCCTTTGGCTCTTAATGTTTTGGGTTCGCATCTGCGTGGGAGGGACAAAGAGGATTGGATTGATATGTTACCAAGGCTTCGAAAAGGTTTGGATGGGAAGATTGAGAAAATATTAAGAGTTGGCTACGATGGGTTAAGTAACAAAGATGACAAAGCAATATTTCGTCTCATCGCATGTTTATTTAATGGCGCCGAGATAGGTTACATCAAGCTGCTACTTGCAGATAGTGTATTGGGTGTAAACATTGGGCTAAAAAACCTAGTTGATAAGTCCCTCATTCATATTGGGTGTGACACTGTGGAGATGCACAGCATGTTGCAAGAAATGGGTAGAGAAATTGTTCGCAAACAGTCCATTGACGAGCCTGGAGAACGGGAGTTTTTGGTGGATTCGATGGATATTTTGGATGTGCTTAATGATAACACTGTAAGCTTTCATTTTATAACTCAACTGATATTTACTTATGCAACTCTTACAACATCGTCTGATCTAATTTTACAACTTTTTCTCAGGGTACAAAAAAGGTTATAGGTATATCATTAGATATGTCTGAGATTGAGGAGTTGCACATACATAAGAGAGCCTTCAAAAGGATGCCTAATCTCAGGTTCTTAAGATTTTACAATAAATTGGGGAAGCAGAGTAAAGAAGCCAGATTGCACCTACAACAAGGCTTTGACAAATATTTTCCCCCTAAACTTAAACTACTGAGTTGGGATGGCTACCCGAAGAGGCGTATGCCGTCTAACTTTCATGCTGGACATCTCGTTGTACTGAGAATGCAACACAGCAAGCTCGCAAAGTTGTGGCAAGGAGTCCAGGTAAGATTAGAATATCATTGTATTACCTTTTAAATAGCATATATGTATATAGTCAGACATGTGTTTTCTTGTTCTTTTATGGATAGAGTTTATACTTTAAAAGTTGAGGGGAAATAGGTTTATAATGCAAGATTGAAACCTTTAAAGTGTATTCGAAAACTGACCACTGATGCATTTGGGACATATCTAACTTAATCATATGTTTTGATTTTTTTTCCAGCCGCTTACGTGCCTTAGGGAAATGCATTTGTGGGGATCAAAAAACCTGAAAGAAATCCCAGATTTGTCGTTGGCCACCAATCTTGAGACACTTTATCTCAACGGTTGCTCGAGTTTAGTGGAACTTCCTTCCTCCATTAGATATCTGAATAAACTGTGGGACTTAGGCATGAAAGGATGTGAGAAGCTAGAGCTTCTTCCAACCGGCATCAACCTCAAGTCTCTCTATCGCCTTGATCTTGGTAGATGCTCACGGTTGAAGAGGTTTCCTGATATTTCAAGTAACGTTTCAGAGCTCTATCTTAATCGAACAGCGATCGAAGAAGTTCCTTGGTGGATCCAGAAATTTTCCAGGCTTAAACGTCTACGTATGAGGGAATGCAAAAAGCTCAAATGTATGTCTCCAAACATCTCTAAACTGAAATATCTTGAGACGCTTGACTTTTCAAACTGCATAGCATCTACAGAAGAAGAAGCACTTGTTCAGCAACAATCAGTTTTGAAGTATCTCATATTTCCAGGAGGACAAGTGCCTCTGTATTTCACTTACCAAGCTACTGGAAGCTCTTTGGCCACCCCTCTGCCATTACATCAGACTCAGAGCGCTCTCTCTCAACGATTCTTGAGATTTAGGGCTTGCGTCGTGCTTGATGCTGAATCTATGTCCTCCGAGTTATACGTGATTGATATCAAAGTAGGTTGTCGCTTGAGTGGTAAACGCAGCAACCACTTTGATTCAGCTGACTGTCGAGATGCCTTCTTAACATCTCATATGGATAGTCATTTGGTTATATTTGATTCTCGTTTCCCTCTAAACCAAGATAATGCTGCTATTGCTGAACTGAACAATGATAAGGTGGTTATAGAGTTTCATTTCACTAGTATTTCTTGCTGCAAAATAAAAGGATGTGGCATACGCTTCCTCATGGATTGCACATCACCAGAGAACCACCATAACGATCCAAATATTCTTGCACCTGTTTGCGAAGCAGATGCAAAAACCATGGCTGATGGTGGATACCATGAGACTGGACACGGTGATGAGTATGGAGAAATCAGTGCAGAGTCAAAGAGAAGCAGGAAGCGAAAGCGGGTAAGCATTAGGCATAACCTCTGCACAATACTATATCTTTGCTCTCATAATTCTGTTATAGGATCAATCACATAATTTTATATAACAAAGATCACTGGACTTCTTCTTTTAGTTATATTCTCAGACAACCATAACGACCGCTCAAGAAACTACTGACTTGCCCAACCTTCAAACCCGGGAGGAACATAGGATGTCACTTTCCAATCTTTGATTCTAAATCTTCACATAGTTGTGTTATTGGATGTACTTAATGATAGCACTGTAAGTTCTCTTAAATAAATGCGCAATGAAAAGCATATAGCAAAACCAAATTAAATGACATTTCAAGCTACCACATAGGTTTTAACAGAATGAAATCCAAATTGTAGCGAACCAGAGCCAAAGTTTCACAGCCTTTCCAGTGAGACTTGCCACAATGAGACTATGGATTCTCCCTTCTTAGGAAATGCATGGCTTTGGATGGAAAGATACGATAAAAATCAAAACTAGAGATGGATAAGGGCTACAAGAACTTGTGTATTGACCAAAGAGGATTGCGAAAAGGTAAAAAATGGACTGTAATGAATTAAAAAATAACCGGTTCGGGTAAAAATATACATAAAATCCCAGTACTAAACTATGCTAAAAGGGAAACTGCAAACTTAAAGCGTTACAAGAACTTGTGTATTACAGTTGGAATGTTGGATAAGTACCTTCAAGTCCAACATCAACTTCACAAGAAGCAGAACATCTCTTCAATCTCAGAGGTTCCATGAAGATGATAGACTTGAGAACAGCCGAATTCTCGAGGAAGTACTCTACTAGTTTCATTTCCGGTTCAGCTCCACTTGCAGGTGTTTGCATCTCAACATGCTCCAGGGATGATCTTAAACATTTTGGAATTGATGATGAGAGAATAAGTCGCCTCGTTTTCAGAACGTTTAAAAACGACAACTCAATTCTGTGTGTTTGACGGTTACTATAGCTGACCAAATATTTATTTTCTATTGGGCCTCGAAAGCCCACACACCACGTTCAAGATCCGATTAGAGCCACCGTCTTTTTACTCTTACAAACTCAAGCTAGCATCAAAACTGTGCGTATCGTTGCAGGTTCAGTCACAAATCAAGAACATATAGAGAGAGTCAAAGTCGATGATGTTGGGAATAATCCTCAAACATATTATCCACGAGATATGTCCAATGCTCACACAAACTTACTAATAAACTTTAACAAATGCTCAATTAAAAGCATAAAAGCAAAGCCAAATCAAATGACATTTCAAGCAACCACATAAGTTTAAATCCAAATTGTAGTGCAATCAAACAGATCCGAATTACAAAACCAAACCAGAGCCAAAGATTCCCAAGTTTAAAGCAAGCAGAAGTAAAAGAAGTTTCACAACATTTCCAACAACTCAAACCTTTTCGAGTACTCTGAATTCGATTTCACAGGCAAGAGAACGAGCCTCGAACGTCTCGAGTTCCGTATAGATGATATCTTCTTGTTCCACGTTAGGACAATCGAAATACAGTGCAAACTTCTTGAGGACTAGCGAATTCTCGAGCAAGTATTTTGTTAGTCTCCTCTCTGCTCCATCTCCATGTTTGTATCTTACAATCTCAACTGCCTCAAGGCTTGTTTGCAAACACCTTGGCACTGATGAGAAAATGATTTCCTCATTTTCTTCATCATACAATTTCTGTATATGCTATCATATCCCCAAAACAGATGAATAAGATAACAGTGGAAGTGAAACGTATATATAAGGTTTTTAGAGAGAAACAATCATTACCACGTCAAGGTATATAAGGTTTGGACAGCACTCAAGAACGCCTGGCAGCATTCCCAAATCAGAAATATAGAATTCCGCTTGTATCCACGTCATGTTTTGAAACTGAGGCATCCGTTCGTGCTTCAGGTAGTGACTGATGATCTGCAAACACATATAAATCTTGATTTTCATCCAAAGAGACACATTTAAAAATGCAACTATCTATCTATCTATATATACCTTCAAAGTTGTTCCACTTATGGCCATGTCCTTTACGCTTGAGAGCCCGGTGAGTAATTTACGGACAGCGCTTCTCTCGAATGAGTCATCTAGCTTCCAAATATTCACATTGAAACCGACATCAATATCCACCTCTGCCGATGAACCCAAATTGCTAATCACAAAACTCACTGAAAAAGGATCTGCAAGCCTCAGATATGCGAGTCTAGGAGCATCAATGATAACCTTCCAAACATCGCCTTCGATATAATCCAGTCTATCAACAACGAGTTTGAATCTTTTTAGTGACTGAGAGCGCACCCGCAAAACTTCAACATCGTTATAATCTCTTTTCCTAACTAAGGTTAAATCTTCAAGAACCGGGCATGCTGAGATTAAGTTCTCCAGAGTTTCTTCACACATGTATATATTCTCTTCGAGATGCATCATCTTGAGATTAGGCAAAGACACATACTGGAAATAGCTCAGTACCACGCAATGAAGTCTCAGTGAAACCAAAGTCTCACATAAGTAAAGGACTATAGGCATAGGCGCCATATCAACCTTATGATCCATACCAGACATGACCTCAAGATGTTGGATTTTACGCTTAACTACATCTGTGAGCCACGCCGTGATTCTACACATACTAACACGTAATTCTGTCTCAAAAGAAAACTTGAGCTTGTGTAAGCTTGAGTCCTTATGGAATTCTAGAAACCGAGAGGTGAAACTGAGCAAATCATCGAAATCATCGAAATCATCAATTTCTATATCCAAGACAGGGGTTGAATGCCAGAGATTTATCCATGTTGGGGACAAAGTGCTAGTTGTAACAGCAGTCTTTGTAGGAAGATAAGAGAGCATATGACTTAGCAAATGATCAGGGAAGCTGCTTAGCCCATCTCCTCCAGATCTCTTAATTGCTCCTTGGTTGCTCATTTGATTTCTCTTTTGAGAAAAACAATCAAGACAAGTTATCTGCATCACAACCAAAAATGCGAATTCCAAACTTTTTAAAGAGCTAGTACATGGTTTCCATATAGATATCGAAATCATTTCATGATTCAGCTATTTATCTGACATACGGATATGCTCAAAAGATGAACACATATAGAGAGAAAGAGAGAAATTAAAAAATCACCGTTGAGTCTTCGCAGTCGAAGAAATCAATAGCCGGCGATCGTCGCCGCCTTCACAAATTTTCCACAATGAGTGTACAGATTCTCTCTTCTTAGGAAATGCATGGCTTTGGATGGAAAGATAAGATAAAAATCTAAACGAGAGATGGAGAAGCGTTACACGAACTTGTGTATTGGCCGAAGAGGATTGCGAAAAATAAAAGAATGAACCGTTATGAATAAAAAATTAGCCGGTTCGGGTAAAATATACATAAAATCCCAATACTAAACCATACTAAAAGGGAAACTGCAAACTTAAGCGTTACAAGAACTTGTGTATCACAGTTGGAATGTTGGATAAATACCTTCAAGTTCAACATCAACTTCACAAGAAGCAGAGCATCTCATAAATCTCAGAAGTTCCATGAAGATGATAGGCTCTTCGTCCATTCTCTTGCAACCCAATCGCAGCGTAAAATTCTTGAGAACAGCCGAATTCTCGAGGAAGTACTTTACTAGTTTCATTTCCGGTTCAGCTCCGCTAATAGGTTGAATCTCAACATGCTCCAGGGATGACATTAAACATTTTGGATTTGATGATGAGAGAATAAGTAGTTCGTTCTTCTCAAATTCCTCCAGCTCCTGCAAATAAAAAACATTCAAGAAGTAGATGATCAGTTATACTTATTATGATGATGTGAGTAAGTCATAAGGTAAACTGGTAAAGTACCAAGACAAGGGATTTGAGATTCGGGAAGCTCTCAAGAAAAATTGGAAGCTTTTGCAAATCAGAGTTATAAAAGACCGCATAGAAGTGGGTCATGTTAGGAAACTGGGGAAGCGGCTCGTGTACTATGTAGTAAGATAGGATCTGCAAACACGAAGCACAGACAACATTTTTCATCAAAAGAGACGTTCAAGTACTCCGTTACTTCCATTGACATATATACCTTCAAAGTTGTTCCACTCATAGTCATGTCCCTAATGCCTGAGAGCCTAGTGAGGAAGGTCCTCACTACACTTCTCTTTAAGGAGACATTTCTAAATACACTTCCCACCAAATCAAAACTGACATCAGTATCTACCTTGGCAGGTGAACTCAAACTGCTTATGACGAAACTTTTCGAGCAGTGATCTTCAAGACTCAAACAGCTGAGTACTTGAACGTAGAGATCTGCATATCACAATACGAAATTGAAAACTAAAACAAAAAAGATTATTGAATCAAGAAACGAATTTGAATAGCAACATTATTGATTCCTCGAGTAGGGGATTTGGTAGTTTCCTGAATTTTATGTAAAGGACTTAAACAGAACGAATGTAAAATTAACAAATAAGATCTCACCGTCAATTCGCCGCGCGCCGGAGAAATTAGCACTGGAGCTCTCTGAGAGTGCATCGTCTCCGGTTAGGATTTTGGAAAATAATATTCCGAAGAATCTAACATTTCCCGCGATCTTCGCTTTAGATAAAATTAAAAGCAAAATATAGAGATACCTAAAGATTATAAAATAAAAGAGAACACATTCTACTGGTTAATAATGTCTTGAGAGTCTGCAATCGTAAAACATTTATCTTATGCCCTTCTAATAAAGCACCATGATAAGAGATTCTAGACCTGCCTCATTAGCATATATATATAGACTTCCCAACACTCAAGCTTCAAAAGCTGAAGTTTAGGCGTAGTCGCACAAACCTATCCAACGTGTGAGAGAAATTTTGATCATTCTCACCCTTCCGAATACTTGGCTTGAGCTTGTGAAAGCATGACCACGAAAGCTCACAAAGGCATTGTAATCCGGAAAGTCACTAGCGCTCAAAATTAGAGACATTTCCACCTTTTGGACAAATCACTAGTGGTAACAGCTTTCTTTTTCCCAAGATAAAAGAGAATCTGAGATGTCAAAGAGTCAAGTAATTTGCTTAACAAATCCTTTCTTGCTCTCGACAAATCTGCAGGATGTTCGGGGCAGGTTCTTTTCACTTTCTTTTTGTCATGTGGCAATTTACTATTTTGCTATTAAACATGCTGATGATGTAGAGATGGCTTAAGAGAAGGCAAAAGCCACATAGAACTCTCAAATATCATCCAGAACTAGTAGCCAAAAGATCACAAAGACATCATAATAGAGTGCAACAAAACAACATAAAAAAAAATCCAAGTCCAATTTAAATAACCAGCTGGAAATGCTACTCTTAATCTGATCATAGACCCCCCTAAAACCTTTCAAGCCGTCAACAAACTATGGTTTGACATGTACTAGATCCTCTGGGCAATGCAAGGAGATCCTTTAACATGTAAAATCCTTCTTCATGCGAGAAACACCTCAAATGCAGAACAAGTTTTTTGAGTACTCCTGAGTTTTCTAAAAAGTACCTTGCTACTTCCATTTTAGCAGGCCCTCCGTTGAAATATTTCATTTCTACAAACTCCAGTGATGAAACCAAACACCGAGGTACAGATGAGAAACTTATTTGCACATCCTCGTCCTCTCTCTCCTGATCAAAATCCTAAATAAACACAACATTCCAACCAAACAAAAAAGGAATGAGTATAAGATAACACATTCTTTCAAGTAAGTGAGTACAAATTATAGGGTTGTGCAAGTCATTACCAACACCAAGACGAGTGATTTTAGATGGGGAAAACTCTCAAGAAGGGTTGGCAGAATTTCCAGGTAATGTAAGGAAAACTTCGCTTTTAAACACGAAAGGTTGCAAAACTGGGGCAGTGGATCGAAGTCTATGTTATAATAGAGAAACTGCTCACCAAAAAAAGAAAGATAAGTGAGCGAAAACTAAACTTCATGAAGGAACACTAAATACAAGATATATGTATATATGTATACCTCCACAAAAGGCTCAGAGATCTTCATATCCCTAACTCCCGAAATACTGGTAAGAAAATTACGGACCATATTTCGCTTTGGTAAGTCAGCCACATCAGCAGAATCATGCTCATTGAAGACATATACAACATTGACCTTGGCTAAGGAACCCGAATTGGTAATGATTTTACTCTCCGATAGATCATCTTCAAATTTCAAATACTCAAGTCTAGGGGCATCAATCAAAACCCCTGAGTCTTTTTTGTCAAAATCATCAACGTAGTCATCATCCTCACCAAAATAAAAGTCTATACGAAGACTGGTTAATGTTTGAGAGTGCACTCGTAAAACCTTTACATTATCTTGTACCATTCTAAGAATGCTCAAATGTTCGAGAAGCGGGCAAGACGAGATAAGTGACTCTAGAACCACATCATTGGCATACACATTCTCCTCTAAATGCATAGTCTTTAGACAAGTTAAAGACACGGACTCAAACTTACCCAACGAAACCCGGTGGAGTCTTAAGTATACCAGCGTGTCACATACATAAAGGCTCAAGGGCATCTCCTCTAAAAACTTACGATTCACAAGACACTCAACATCAAGATGCTGAAGGTTACGCCTAACAAGAAAGTCAATCCAACGCGCAACACAATGCGGGTCATTCACATTCTTCCGACTACTCAGCTTAAGCTTGTGCAAACATGACTTGTGTTCCCTAGAGAAATCAATGAACCTGTCCATAAAATTCACAAAAGCACTGGAATCTGGGAATTCGCTAGCGACCAAATCCAACTTGGGAATCAAAAGCCAGAGACTTTTCCACCTAGTGGACAAAACACTAGTCCTAACAGCTTCCTTTGTGGGAAGGTACATGAGTATCTCAGATATCAAAGAATCAGGCAATTTGCTTATCAGATCCTCTCTTCCACTTATGTAACTTCCCGGCGCCGGCGGCCACTCGCGGCATACTTGTTTCGTTTTCATATATTCAATATAGTCTGAATAGCCTCTCAACATATTTGCTCGCACAAATGGAACTGAAGATTTCCACAGAGACAACCTCAGATACTTGAGAATAACAAGGACGCAATTAACAACAATTTCAGAAACAAATCATCACAATTGGAGCGTAGCGAAGAAGATGAAGTCACCTGACGAAGAAGATGAAGTCACCTGACGAAGAATTTAGGGTTTTGTGTTTCGGAAGATACGACGGGAGACGAAGGCGCACACACAATCACAGTCAATTTGGGATTTTGAAGGGTCATCTCAATTTTATCCCGATCATTTTGCGGTTTACTACTTAAACCGTAAAATTAGAGATGTGAAATTGTCTTTAAAAATTAAACAATTTGAACCAATATTTATAAAGAAGAGTAAAAAAAATATATATCAATCAAACATCAAAAGGTAAATTAGTAACTGTGATGTGCAGTACCAAATGTGGTAAATACATTCACTAATCGTAAATTAAATACTATAAAATTTGATAATTGTTGATGATAATTAGGGAATTTTGACCCCTTGCATCAGTCGAACACATGTAACTCACGCAGAATCTTGAATTCTACAACAAAGAAAAACAAAACTAACACTTTAAAAAAAAAAACCAAAAACCCAAAGGAAAAAATAAAATAAAAATCTCACAAATCCCATAGCTAAAATATTTATAAATAAAAAGTAAAAACACAGAAAATTTTAAAAATAAATCAAAAGAACACTTTGGAGCTTCTCCTCTTTCCCTTGTCTCTGTGATAAAGGTCTTCCCTACTTTGTTACCGGTACGTCTCCCTCTCTCTATCTTCCCCACAAAACCGTCATTTTCCATGAAAATTGTCTTTTATTTCCCCAGAAAATTAATAATAAACCTTGTCTTTTTCCTCCCTGACAAAGAGCACAACTCTACTGGACATATGTCCCGATCCAGCCAAGCCCACTGATGAAGAAAGACAATGTCTGAAGAAACAAGTAGATGAAGTAATTGTTCTTCCCGTGCACAAAGTCATAGCACCCACACACGAACAAGAAGGCAGCGAATCCAAGCTCCAATGTATTCAATCTGACACAAAGTAATAACTCTTTTTTAGTGAAATATCCCTAGATAGTTTCTAAATCATATATACTATATATAGAAAGTATACAACATACCGATCAGGCAACTTGAAGATCCTGGGGAACCTTTTGAGCCCTTTTGTGTTTCCTTTAGCGCTCTGACCACTTCCAAGCTTAGCAGTCACAACCCATTCGTTAGCCCTTCCTGCCTCAAACAGACCAATGAGAGTGGCCTTTGTCCGGTGCAGCGACATCACATTCTCGAACAGAATCCAATAGAACAGCAAATGAATCGACCTTTTTGACCCAAAATACAATAATCAAAGATTCAGTATTAGTAGCAAACGCAGTTACTTGGCACACAGGCAACCCAATAAGGAAGAAACAAAAAGGGTAATGACTTGAGATACAAGCTAATATAACCAAGTCTCTCACCTTGGAGTACCCACGGAGTTGAGGATAGTAATGATGGAAGGGATGTAAACAGAACCCCAAATCGGAACATAAACTTCAGGGACAAGGATGGTAAGAGGAAGAACAACGCAGTAGAAGCAAAATGTGACCCAATGTGCAATGATTTTCCTCACAAAGAAGAAGCTGTAAATCACATACACTTTCTTCCAGAATCTCACTTTCTGCACCACAAACATCATTCATTATTCATATACTCAGATTATTCAAAGAATTTCTGAAAATTGAGTAATCAGAATTAAAAAAATATAATAAAAGAAGAGTGATTAAACTTGTTATTAATTATAATCATTACCTTGTTTCTTACGATCTCCATAACCATCTTCCTAAAGAGATTAGCAGGTCCACAAGACCATCTATGTTGCTGAAAACGGAAGGCTCTAAAAGTACTTGGAAGCTCACTTTTCACCTAATACAGAAAAAAAGGGACTCGTATTTATGATGTATACCAATTTTTATACAAGGAATAACAAAATATCTTTGCTTCTTAAAAAGGTAAAATGATTATAAACATAAGCTATCATGTGTTTAATGACCTAGAGAAGTATCTTGTTGCACCAAGGCACCAACTACTATTTGTTGTCTTTATGAAACAAAAAAAAATCAGAAAAATAGAGAAAAAAAGTAAAAACAAACCTGAAGGTCACCAAGGTAGAGAAATTTCCAGCCGCGAAGACTTGCTCGGACGGCGAGGTCCATATCTTCCACGGTGGTCCTATCTTTCCACCCTCCGGCTTCATTAATCGCCGCTATTCTCCAGATTCCGGCGGTTCCTATAAGTTAATTAAACAAAAAAATATAAGCTTAATTTTAAGTTTGTATAAAATTATTAATGACAAAGAACACATTTAAGATCTGCCTTTCATTTGCTTCCTCTACAAGTCCTACAGTAATGAATGTGTCCCCTTACACTAGCTACTAATTAAATAAACTTAAAAACCAATTAAATTAGATCAATAGATTCTTCAAGCTTGCAAAATCTTACTTATAAGACAAGGAATGACTTAAGTATATACAAAACAAAACAAAACACCAACTTGCTTCACATTTCAGATTCCCCACTCCCTCTCTCAATCAATTAATGATTGATTAATTTATAAATTAATACGATTCCCTTGTAATTATTATATAGTTCCTTCAGTTTTCTAGTAACAGTTGTAACACTATCATCATAAAAAAAACAAAAAAAAAACATAAAAATAAAAGTGTTTGGGACCACACACTATGCTTCAATTGGTCGGACAACACACCAACTACTTCACCCTAACCCTCTCTAATAATATTACCACATCAATAATATAGACAAGAATTAATAATATTCACTTTCAATAAACAATTTTAATCCCTTGTGAAAGTTAAATGATGTTATGTACTAATTAATCATCATTACTATATAATATAATCAAATTATTAAAAAATTTACAATTACCGTTGAAGCCGAAGAAAGCATGTGTAGAAGAACCGACTTCTTGCTCAACAGTGAAATGGTAATCCAACGACATTTCTTGCATCCTTGTCAATAAGCATTCATCAGAATTCACTGCCACAAAAGAAAGAAAAAAAAAACATCAGTCCTCTCTATTTAAGATTTTTTTTTTAATAAAATTATTTTGTGAGAGAATGGTCCAAATGTGGCACTATCAGGAAGTAACGTCCTACTCTTTTGTTTTTAGCTTTTAATAAATCAATCATATTCACATAGCTTTCTCATTATTATTAAAATTCACTAAGTTGGACTCTTGCTTTATAAAACAAAAACAAATGAAATACCAAACAATACTATATAGTAGTCTAATAAGTAGTATATAAAAGAAAATGAGATACACTAGTTAGCACCAAGTGTCGGCAAGAGAAACGCAGGTCCACGGTAAGACTCGATACTCACACTGTATACTAGTACACTGACAAGATGGGGTCTAACACTTGAGCATTTAAAGTAAGGCAAAGAGCACGTGGAAGGTATCAGAGACCCGACAATTTCTAAATACCCAACAGGTTTTTTTTTTCTTTCTAAACACCGAATACCCGACCCGGGTTTAACCGATTCGATTCATCGACCGACGGATCCGAAATCCCGGAAGCAGAATTAAAAAGAAAAAGAAAACGTGAAATGACATCAGCGAAAATTATCCGTTGACCCGGGATTCCGCAACTAATCCGACCCGGTTTACTTGAGAAGTTTCTAATCCTGTGCGGCAAAGGTCTACTTAAACAATTTAACATGGTTTTTACACGTGGATTATTTTAACTGGTTTTAAAATGATTCTACTACTACTAGTACTACTACACTAGTGCAGCTACTCCGCCGACACAAACAGAACTAACCCTACTTCTTCAATCAGACAACAATATATATATATAGAGAGGAGATAACAATAATAATAATTATTATTATATATCAAAAGAAAAATACAAAAATTGGCGAAAAAGACCATTTCAAAAAGCCAAAAAGGTGAATAATATGGAAAAAGATGTAAGCAAGAAAAAGGAAAAGTCGATAAAATTAAAATAAAATAAAAGTAAAGAAACAAAAAAAAGAACACTGAAGGGCATATACTACCACCGACACCACTAATGTAGTTAAGCTAGCTACAAAAACCAAAACCACGAGCTCTCATTTAATGATCCAAAAAAAAAAACAACATTAAATTTTTCATAAGAACATAAAACAAAGACACCGATTCATTAGTATTTGACCCTGACTCTTGCTCAACAACAACAATTATCAAATGTCATATTTTTCTATTATACTATATATCAATGAAAGAACCTATTTCAATAACTATATACTCTTCTTATCAACAATTTAATTGTATTAAAGTTAGATAGAGAGAATAATTAGTTAATTACCGAACCGCCATCGAGCCTGAACCAAGGCAATGTTGGGGTTGTGGATGAGGAAAGGGATGCTACGGCGGAGAAAGTCCGGTTCGGGTTGGAAATCGGCGTCGAAGATGACAACATACTCGCAGTGTTTGACATAGCTACGTTTGAGTCCTTCCTTTAAAGCCCCGGCTTTGTAACCAACTCTGTTCTCTCTTATTTGATACCTTATATTGATTCCTTTACTTGCCCATCTTTGGCACTCCATTTCCACCATTTGCTGCACATTTTAAGTATTCTCATTTATATCGCCACCACATCAACAAAATGTCTTTCCTTTTCCTTAGTTCTTAACCACCGGATTACAAGAATTGAAATTAATCTTTTGAAAGAGAGAAAAAGATGGGAATGAATCTAATTTAATTAGAGAAAGTTGTGGAAATAATAATAATAATGTGTGAATTAGTGGACCAAGTAAAGAATTTTTACTAATAATAACCTTAACAGTAGGATCTGTTGAGTCATCCAACACTTGAATCACGAGACGATCGGACGGCCAAGAGAGTCCACACGCCGCTCCTATTGATAGCTTATATACCTGCACGGCAAAAATCACGGGGAAGGCAAAAAAAAAAAGTCTATTGTCAAACTTTTTCACTTTTAGTCCACTAATTTATCTTCTTACTATAAGCTAACCCCTAAACTATGGGTTTATACAGAAAAACCCAAAAATGACAAAATCTCAGAGAACAATAAAGAAATAAATACTAAATGAGAGTTAGTCACGACTCTCGCCGTTTCGGGATTTGGAACGGCGGAGGAGGAATATGAAATACGTGGGGAAAAGTTAAAATCTTCCGTAAAATCTGAGGTTACTTATCTCGAAATCATGAAACTTAGAGGAGCAACAGAGGAAAAAAAAAACAGAGGAATGAGATAAGAGGGAGAGAAAGAAAGAGAACCTCTCGTTCGTTGAACATGGGGATTTGAACGAGGACAACAGGGAAATTGGAGCTACCGAGCTCTTCATCATCGTGAATGGGATCGAACTTGTAACGTTTGTCGGGTTTTTTCCAGAAGAGCTTGACGAGGACGATGACGATCCCCATGTAAACCCTCTCACACAAAAGCATCACAGACATTACCAAACAGATGTAAACAGCTAATTGGAGAAGAGGAACAATCACTGGTGCTTTCACTAGCTCCCAGATCATGCCTAGTTGCCCTGTGATCTCCATCCTCACCCCGTCGAATGTCTCCGGCAACACGAACTTTGGTGATACACCATCCATTTCTTTTTTCCTCTCCTCTCCTCTCTATTACAGTGTAACAATGGTGGGTTTTTTTTTTTTTTTTTTTTGCTTTGGTCTGTGTATAATGGGGTTTATGAAACAAAGGAGAGAGAGAGATTTGCCTAGAGAGAAAAAATGGAGGCTTTCCTCTCTCTAAAGTTATAGAGAGAGAGAGAAAACAAAAAGCTTAGGAAGAGAGAGAGAGAGAGAGAGAGAGAGAGAGGAGCAGAAGGGAAATGAAGAGTTAAGGAAGGAGAAGAAGGAGGATAATATAAATGGTGAAAATTTAATTATTTATTTTCACTCGTTTATAAGATTTAATTCCTTTTGTGATTGATTTATTTTCTTTTTTTGAGATATTTTTCTTTCTACAGAGAGTAGTAAAAAGAAATAATAGAAAAGGGTGAAAAGTAAGAAGTGACAATTGGTTTATGTCTTTTTTGAGGTTCTTCTTCTCTATTTTTTCAGTTTTCAGCTTCTGTGTTTTCAGAATCTGTGCCTGCCCAATGAGAAGAAGATAATATATATATAGGCCTCTAATGAGTTTATTACCCTAATGATTTTTATTAAAACAATTGAGTGATGATTTGATGAGGTTTTAACTTTATTTACCATAAATAGGATTTTTGTTTTTTTTGGCAGCTTTTTCAACATTTGTTCAAAGTTTTTTATTTTATTTTGTAACAGTTTACTTAATATTTAGTCAAACTTTTTATTTATTTTTAATTAAGTGGAATAGTATAGTATTAAATTCATATTTTTATTAAATTAAGCTTTATATTTAATTGATATAATTGAGACAATAAAATCATAAATTTTAAGAAGTTACGTGCCCGCTAAAAGGAACGTTAATATATATTACAATTTTTGTATTGAATTCACATTTAATAAGAAATTTAGCAGGTTTAGGCAGAAAATAATCAAAATAGGCAAACTTCTAAGTATCTTCTTCCATTAACATATACTCCACTTTCTAGCTCTAAAACGGCCAATGCAGTTAATATAGAGATTACTAACAATATGCATTGCGTTAAAAACTGGACATATGTCTAATTCATTGATTTGCACAGACCATATATAGTGATTAATCATAAATAAGTAAAAATAATATCTTGATTTTCTCAAAAAAAAAATATAAAATTTAATCTTGTGAATTTACATACTATTTTTTATAAACAAGTGCAGATTTCATGTTATTTTTAAAAGTATATTTTTGTCTTAGTATAAGTTGTGAAATCAAATAATCTTTAGTTTCAATTGTAAGTTTTGTTGCAACCGACGGATTTAAAATAAATCATAAAGCTACATTATATTTCTATTGTTAACAAGGGTGAAAGTATTCAAGATACCCACTCAATATTCTATTATTGTGTTAACTTTTCATTATTGCAGAAACTCTTTTTTGAGATATTTTTTTATGAAAGTGAACTAACCATTCTCCACCTTTGTTGTATACGGGAGTAAACAAGGCAAAACACAGTCTAATATAGATGGAAGGCTAGAAGAGTAGTAGATATGAGTGTAAGTTATAATGGTTGTGATTAATATGTAATCTCGTATTCGTTGCGATATACTTTATACTACTTTTTTTTATAACTAATTACATATCATTAACGAATCAAACCGAATAAGTAAGTAATTAGAAAAGAGTTAGATCCCTTCTCGAATCTGAGAACCAAGCGGTGTAATAATGAATGATCTTAACAATGAGTGCATATATATATAGACCAAGTTGTCAGAACCATGGATCGGATATTGCCAGTTGCACCTTTCCACCCCATGCTAATATATATAGTACTGATCGAGCATTATTATGTCTTTTACTTATGTTTGTATAAATTTTGTATGCATTTACAATATTTTCTGTTTTTTTAACCAAATTGTTATGATATTCCATTTATCGAAATAATCATATTTTGGTTAGTCCCGCTGTTGAAGAAAAATGCTTTGCGTTTTTTATAACAAAATTTTTTGCTATATAATTTTGAATTGATTAATTTTGAATACCCATAATAATGAGAATAATTCCAACGTTAACGTTGAGGAAATCTTTAATGTCACGAGTGTAAGTACCGACAAAATGTTGACTTATAAACATGGTGTGGTCTCTTCTCTCTTACTATGTGAAAATGGAAAAATCAGAGATTCAATCAAAACTTCTTTGGTTATTCATAAATAAAAAAAAACAAAGTTAGACTTCTCTATAGGTTTATACCGGTTTTAAAACATTACAATCTACGAAAACATTTATATGATTGGTGTAAAACCACGTCTAACCGTGATTACCACCCATAATGTTTAGAGAAAAAAACAAGATATAGCTAGACTTAGCTTTATGTTAAAAAAGAAACATTGAGAATTCATCTATGATATTTCAATATATTTCTTCAAAGTGTAGAGTTAGATTTTCTATAAATAATAAAGAGGACATTGCTTTGACTACAAGGCCTTGCGCTGCCACAACTAGGAGCGCAATTATTAAAGGGTTAGGTTTCTCGTCCAAGAAGAGTGTCTATGTATACTGATTTGTACGTAGTTTTACAGAAGTAGCCTCGCTCCATAGGTTACCTTCAAAATCGAACTCTTTTACTCCACTTTTTCTGGTGGATGCTTCAACTGTTTTCACGATAAATTTGTGTCCTTAAATCTTTTAGTTTCTTTTATCTTAGAAGACGGGAAAAATAAAAAGAGAAAGACGTATAACACGAAATTTGTTCAAAAGGATGATCAAAAAGTGTCTCAGCCAAAGGCAACAATCTCGTGTTTTAGGAATGACTAGGATTAGTTGGTTCTTGATATTTTCATTTTCTTTCTTGAGTTGAGTTTTGTTATATATATAATGCCGACAAAATATAGGCTAATCGAATATTCTTTTTAATAAGTTTATACAAAACATGCGTAACTGACTTTTGAGTTTTGATCAACATGAATTCAAGTTACGCGAATTCAAAGACTACATAGTTGTATATATGGTCATGTGAATTTGTTGGTTCAAAGTTACTAACTCAATGGACGTGAAAAGAGGGTTACTAACTCCTAGATCGGCTTCGAAGAAGATAAGATTAGGTAATATATATTAAATTTACACCAACTACAACACAGAGAAAAAAAAAGGTACATCATTAACATAAATGGTGATGTGGACAAATCTAACGTAAATTTTTGTAGTCTACTGTTTATATAAAGTTAAAACATGCATGGTCTGTAGTTAAACTTATAAATATTGTAAAATATATATTGAGTTTGATTAGGAGTGTTAAATATGAAGTTAACCCCATCCCATTTAACCCATTTTTGCAAACAAGAGGTAAATAAAGCGTGTGGCAAAAATCTTTTTAAAAGTCCGACTTTACACAAAATATCTTCAAATGTATGTATAGTGTTTAACATTGTAGAAGAAAGAACACAGGGAATTGAATTTATATGTGGTATTACGTCGTCCATGTGATGATCAAACTCGTTTTAAGGACATTCCCTCAAAGTTCAAGAAAAAAAAAAGCTTTGCTAAGCCGAAACTTTGGACTAAAACTTTTTCTTTTAAAGATGAAATTGATATCGTAATCGAAAACATTTGTTTTTTTTTTCTCTGTTTCCCGAGAATGAGCCAAAAATAATGTAGTAGTAATAACTAACAGGAACAATATATAATATTAATAATCCCTTGCGTTAATCATGTGAATTGTCACTATTAACAACAGTTCACTGGGGTTTAAAAGTTAAAAATTTCATAAGTAGAGAGAGAGAGAGAGACACACACACACACACACAAACAGGAGTTAAAAAAGTTACTCAAAGATAAACATATATCATTATATTTGTTTGTAAAAGTAATTATAGATATATTACTTAATCATTCATTGTTTTCCTTTTGGACCTTTTAAGTGTTGCAAATGGCAAGGCTTCCATAGATTAATGAATAGGTGTGTGTGTTCAGACAGACATATGCAAAACTAAAATTCTCTTTGTGTCTTAAAAAGCTCCTCAATCTAAGGACATATGTTTTTTCGCAAATTTTTCTTACTTTGAAGAAATTAAGGTTTCTTTGACAAATAAGTGTAAATGGCGACAACGTATACATCTTAAGAGATACACTATAGTACAATATAATACTATCCTCGTGTCGACGACATATCGATATGTGTTGTTGTTGTTGCTCTAAGATTTTATTCTGATTTTGTTTTCGGTTTGAGCTTTATGTTTTCGTACTGTCTGTCTATTGGATTTGATATTCACACATAATTTCTTTACTTTGAGAGAGTGTTTTGATTTTTTTTTTCTTATGTTCTACAAAATATTAGTATGACATATAACAAAATCATAAAATTTTGACCACAACTAAAAAAATCGTATATATTTAGTGGATGGAACAATCAAATTTTGACTTGGCTTTTTCTTTTGAGCTGATTTAATTGATTTTGTTTGTATTAGGAGGACCTCTATAATAGAATATGTTTGAAAAATTTGAGCCAATTCATCACACTATACTACGTAATTCTTTTTCCTCCTCCATTCAAGGCTTTGATTAGTTTTTTTTTTTTTTTTTTTTTTTGTCAACAGGCTTTGATTAGTGTGATATGCTTTTCTATGGATTTATTATACTTGCACAATATTTGATTAGCGCCATGTGTATAATTTTAGTTTACAATGCGGAATAATAATATATACTCCTTCTGTTCACAATTTTTCTTTTTTTATAACAAAGAGTGATATTCTACATTTTTAGTTTACCCTAAACTCAAAATTGAATTTAAATAAATCATTTATTTAAATCATTTACGTATTAAATTACGAAATACATGTGTAACTTAAACTTTTCTTAGTTTATATGATATATGTCAAAATGATAATTTTTGTGAAACTGAAGAAATATAACCTTTCGTTTTAGGTATCTATATATATATATATAAAACATGATCAAGTAGCATACAAAACATTGGATTAGTTTAGTGGTTGTTCAAGATGATGTTTATTATGTGGGTTATATGACACTCATGACTCAATTACTAGTTACCTTTATACTTTAATGGATTTTTATTAGTAATCCTTATAAGAATTAATTACCTTGATCAACTCTCACCAGCGCCAGATTTGTCACATTGAGAGATAACTGTATGATATATAGTTACAGCTCATAAAATTAACAAGTACAAAAAAAAAATTAAAAAAATCTGAATTGCAATTATAAAAAGAGCTTTTCTATAATGACAAAACAACAAAACCCAGATAGGTTTTATGATACACTTGGGAACCCTCACTGCACATTTCCCCAAAACTGTGACAATTGTCCATCACATCTCTTGAAGAGAACAAAACCCGTTTTCAGATAAGTCATGATCTCTTTGCTTAGAATGTGACAAGTAGAATTGTATGATAGAAAGACCTCAGGCTTGAGAACAGTTTGTATAGTTTCAGGTAAATAACATCTTCAGTTCCTCTATACGTGCACTTCGTACTTCTTGATCGGTTAAAGCCCCTGAGATCATTCTCTGCTTCCTCGCCTGAACAGCCTCCATTCTCTCCTCAACTGTTCCCTATGATTTCACAAAGGCAAGACAAACATATCCCACAAGTTTCTAATGATCAAATACTCAGCAACAACATTTGATGATTCTGGATATTGTATCAATGATTGGTCACATGACAAAACGAGGATTTATGGCTGGAAATGAAGAGGCTACCTTAATGATGAATCTTCTGATTTTTACTTCCTTAGTCTGTCCTATACGATGAATACGCATGACAGCCTGTTCCTCTACCGCTGGGTTCCACCATGGATCCTATAGGACATAGTTTAGTTTGATTTTCAATTGAATATATCTATTTCGTATTGTGCAGTACTCATTTACAAGATTCTTTTTTCGCATTTTTTGAATGAGTTCTAAACATGGTCTTTTATAACTAACATGATCTTTAAGGGACATTAATAGATAGATATGCCATACCATGACAAAAGCATTGGACGCAGCTGTTAGATTTATCCCGACACCACCAGCTTTTAGAGACATCAGCATTACCTATCCAACAATTAAAGAAGAGTGTTGACTACAATTTAGAAACTCGAAAGTTTTGAACATTTCAATGTAATGGGATGTACACCAACCATGATACTGGCATCTTCAGAAAATTCTTTAAGGACTTTCTCTCGTTGCTGCTGACTTAGAGTGCCATCAAGACGGACAAATGAGATGTTGTTCCTGGAGATGAAAGAATTAATTTAAAATTTTGTTATAATTTAGGTTTTTGAAAACCATTTTTTTTCTCACAAGGCATGTAAATAGTATACCGAGAGAGAGGAATTTGAAGAAGATCGAGGAAAGCGGTCCATTGGCTAAAGAGAATGCTCTTGGAGCCTGAAGAACGAAGACTTTCAAGCTCTTCCAGAAGAGCAGTGATTTTGGATGATTCTACCCAGTTCTTCTCCACGTCAACTTGGAATCTACTTTCTGTTGGTGCTGTGATGAGTTCTTGTTTGCTTACAGTTTTCCTGCAAAACAAAGATTAACCATCATTGGCCTTTGACCTAACTGAAATATGGAATCAGTAGCAAGGACATCAAATGAAAACTAGTAACAGCAGGAAGAACTTCCAGATACCTACACACGGGACATAACCCAGAAGCAGAATTTCGCCAACTCGCCAAGAGACACTCACGACATAATCTATGAGCACATGGAGTTAATACGGCATCCTCAAACGCTTCAAGGCATATTGGACACTCTCCTTGTTCTCCTTTGCGTAGTTCCTCTACCACCTCCTGAACAAAAGCCACTGATGGTAAATCTTTTCCTTCCCTTTCTAGACAAGAAGACTTTCCACTAAGGAAACGTTTTGAGAGCTTATTCAAATCAGAGTATTCCGCTGTATCACCTCGGCTGGATGCATAAAAAAAAGACAGTTATAAGAAATATGGCGATTGCGTCAACAAAATGTCAAACAAAACGAGGGCTACAGTTGCATGATTCTTATAACATATTGTCAATGATATTTTCTTGGATATTTTAGACAAGGTTGGGCAACAGATAGATTGAATGCGAAAAGTTATAATTGATATGAAAGCAATGGAAGTTACAACTTACAACCAGTTCCAGCCACTATGAGTCTCTACTTAAATAAAAGCAAGGGGTTACGAGACACACCTCATCACTAAAAATGGGTGATCACAACACTGTCGAAGACGCAAAAGCAGTTCCAGGATTGAAGCATAATTATGAAGAACTTTGCCTTGTGCAACAAATTGATCAAATTTGACCTGAAAAAAATACGTCAGCATCTTCAGTATAGACATCTTAAACTCCGAGTAAAAAAATACTATAATCATGAGGACAAACAATACCTTGGATCTTTTAAATAGCGCATCGTAGAAATCCTTCTCAGACTCTGAGAGTTCACAGTAAATGACCCGTGCATCAGCAGGGGGTAGAACAAGAATCGGCCTAAAATAAACAAACATGCTTTTAAACGAGGAAACAAAGGAAAATAGTATGTTTTATAAGTATCAGGAAGTTATATGACAGATCTTTTATTTGTAGTATTCCTACCTTCCTTCTCGATCTGTGCTAGACTTAGTTCTCCTAAGCATGATGGGTTTTAAGATTGACTGCACTAGTTTTAGCCCTCTCTCATCGCCCTCTTCAAATGGCTTTTGGACAAGTTTATTCCACCTAAGAATAAATATGTTCCAAACTAACAAGCTTCAGTCATTCCATACCAAATGTAATGTGTTTCCAACCAAAGATAGATAAAGACCCTTACCATGCCCAAGTTCCCCATGGCTCAATCCTCAAAAATCGTAGGAGGCTGTACAAGTCCTCCAGATTGTTCTGTTAATAAGATAACATGTGAAATGATTACAAAGTCCCAAATATGATAAACAAATCTTTGTCCATCATCCATTTGAATGAGCCAAGATTATCATGCCAGTATACTGCAAGCCATATGAAATTTATCCTTAAAAGAAAAGTTTTGAGGTAAAACTGAGACTTGTGTACAAAAAACATGCTTAAGAAGATGATAACCTTCTAGTAGAGATTTAGACCATTCAAATCTCAGGTATATATTAGATGTCCAACTACTAAAATGATTTCACAGATAGAATGGCAGAGTCCAACGAAAGTTTAGCCTATAGGACGGTCAGAAACAAAGATTTATATATAAACCCTCGACAAAAAGGTTAATCACCTGAATAGGCGTACCCGTAAGGCACCAACGCCGATCTGCAACCAGAGCTGCAGCAGCCAAAGAAATTTGGCTTTTTGAGTTTTTGATGGTATGTGCCTCATCAAGAACAATCCTAAACCATCGAACAGCATAAAGTCCTCCACTGTCTGCTGAGTTCTAAGGAGAAGGAAAAAAAACAGAGAAGATAGGAGTTCATGTGATAGATTTTTAAACTATATACATGGAATAATAATGACCCGAAATAAGACTACGAAAGCTACCTCTGCTGAAAATTCAGATGTTAGAACTCCATATGTAGTGATTACCACATCACTCTGGGAAAGAAGTTTCGTATCCTTTGGCCTGCTTTGCCCATAATGAACATAGACAGATAAAGATCCAGGCTTTGCATGCATTTCAATTTCTGACTGAAACAAGTGCAAAAAAATAAATAATCAGTTGAAACAAGTAAAAACAAAGAATAAATAACAACTTTCGTATAACCAAGCTAAGTATGCACGTGCATCAAGCATGGTAATAAGTTATCAGCATCAGATGTAAATAATACCTTCCACTGTCCTAAAAGTGTCATCGGACATACAATCAGGTTACCACCATTTTCAAGACTTTTCTGGTCAAGAAGCTTCTTATCAAAGCCTGGAAATTTGGTTGCCTTCAACGGGAGACTAGCGAACTCATCTAAAGAACTGCTGATCACTTTGTCTCCTTCATAGTTGGGGCATAGAAACCCAGTTGATGCAGTTTTCCAAGAATGGGAAAGCATAAGCGATATGGTCATTACGGTTTTTCCGAGACCCATTGCGTCTGCTAAAATCTGCAAAGGTAGAATGAATATCATAAACATATTACAAAACAACTATATAACAAAGTGACAAAATGTAGATGACAAGTAAAAATATTGTTTGTAGGTGGGTTATTGAGATCATACCCCTCCTCTTGCCATTTGAAGTGTGCTAGGAAAGTGTATTGTAGCATCACCAGTAAAAGAATTAAGGTAGACAACAAGTTCCCTCCTATTGACATAAAACATATAGTAAATATTTCATCTGACTAGCACAAAAGTGGCAGGTAATAGAAACATAGCTTACTTGTCTGCTAAACAGTATGCTTCCCAACATGGGTGAAGCATTGTTGCTGCCTCATCAGTGCAATTTCCTTTCTCCAATTGGGTCATCCAATGAAGTGCCTGCTTTTGATATGGACGAAGCTCACACAAAAGTTGATGTGGAGTTTCCAGTTCCTGTTGCAATTTTTTTTCACGTAATTTGCCAAAAGAATTTCTAATGCCAAATATAAGCAAGCAAAAAGTTCAAGAAATGAGGATACCTTTAATCCAGAACTGTCCCCAACACCAACAATGTTATCAAGATCACCATCACTGATACACTGTTCATTTTCATCGCCGTTTGCATTTTGACTCTGAGTCTTGACCTTGTTTAACTCAAGCAACGAAGTTGTAAGAGCAGAACCATCCTATTTCCCAAGGAACAGACAGCAGATGAAAAACTAGAAAAGCAAGATGTCGAAGGTTAAAATGCTTATATAAATGCAAATTTTACCTTGGAACTCAAAGGTCGCTTCCTAGTGGACAAGTCCTCAGGAGTAAACTCTGCCTAGACATGAAGAAGAACAATGAAACATTGTCACAGATAACTGGCCAACTAAATTAAAATCAAAGAATGGAAATATTCTTGTGCCATCTCAAGAACTCGCAGTCACATCATATGGGAACTTTAAACGACAATCTTTAAAACAGTTAGCAATTCAAAGGATTATAGGCAAGGGCAAACCAGTACCTTCTTAAAGGGGATCAAACCAAGTAAACGAAAGAGATTTGGGAGAGGATGGAACACTGAATCCTCTGCCGTAGTACTGGCTGTCTTAAATGATGTTGCACTATGCTTTTGGAACATGGAACTATTAATATACACGCTGTTTCAAAAACAAACACACCACTTCAAAAACCAATGCATCTACCCTAGCATAGTCAATTGGAACGCAATATCTTGTATGCATACCTTACAGAAAGAAGAATAGTGTCCATGATACTCAATGTTTCAGGCGCCAACTTGCAGCTCCCTTCTATCCGAATTTTCTTGTCTCTCACAAGTGGTAGAAGACACCGTGCCCACTCATTTGGTATTCTACCAATCTATGACAATAAATCCCATTTAACAGTTTTCCATCCCATAAACATGAAAACATAACAGATTAAGAGCGAACCCGCAACCAAATAAAACAAGAAATCAAAATGCACCTCTCCTGAATCCTTTGTAGAGAACCTGACGATATCAGAAGCACCACGCAAAGCTGGCCTTCCCCGTCCAAATCCGCGCTTCCCAGGCGTAGTCTCAGACTTTGATCCTTTACTATGCGGAAACGTGAACACCAATTCGTCACCGGACTTCAATTTCCTTCCTTTACATGTCGACAACCCCGCCAATTCAGAACAGCCCACAAACCACCACTCATTCCCTAGAACACTCTCTTCTCCACCATTAACACACTCATCTTCTTCCTCCGCACGATGATTCTCTCCAACACTTGCAAAAGTACAGCCATGTATTCCATTATCTACTTTCTTCCCTCCATTAGAGCCACTTGGGATAGGAGTGGCTACAACATCAGGTGGTTTGCTGAAAGTTGGAGTGTCAAAGATTATATTGATGGCTGCCGTTGGGTCATGATTCGCCATATGCAAAGCCCGTCTTATGTCCATGTCAGAGTAATCGGAACCCACAACTGCTCTGACTGTAGAAACCAAATCTTCTGAAACTTTCGTTCCCATATCAAAACCCTAACCCTAAAATATCAGGGGGAAAGTTTGAAAATTTCTTGAAATTTCAGACAGATTGTGGCTAAAGAACGCCGAAACAAGCTAACCCAATTTAGAAATTGAAGCAGATCGACGGCGGCGTACGAAATCTGCCGGACCCGAGAAACGCGCGTAAATTAGCGACGATAGTATCCAAACTCCCGCCATTATAATATTTTTATTTTTAAGTGACAAAAATGAAAAGTAAATACTGAAACGGCGACGTTAAAGTATCCAGCGGGTCTAGATCCGGGTAACCCGATTCCCGAGTTGAACTCAGTTAAACAATAGACCACAAAATCTGCCATTAGTGAGAACTGTAGTGACACGATTGTTAAAGCTCATCTTTTTTTCTTTCTCTCTCTTTTTTGGTTTACATGAGCTCTGTAAGTGCTTCATTAATGGCGGTTATCAAAATCTAGTAAGGTTTAGCATAAATTCTATCCATTTCGAAGTTCAAAAGTGAAAGATTTCAGATTTATCGGTGGGGAGTGTTTTTTATTGTTGGATCATGGTTCTGATTTCTTTTTGCTTCAGCTTCAATTTATAGGAGTTTCGTGGATCTTAGATTTTGATGTGGCTATGCCTTATATGGTTCGATTTATGGAAAAGGAGTGATTTTTGGAATCATAGGAGAAATGGATTAACGATATTTGAATCTGGGGACTGATTTGGATCTGGTTTAGGTGGAATTGATGGAAGGAAAGGTGGCTAGACCTAGAGGTAGACCGAGGAAACGCCAGAGACCTGATGATCAAAATGGAGTGTCTAATCGAGGGAAGAGGCCGGTTTTGGAGATGAAAGTGACAGTACCTAGATCTCTTCTTGGTCGTTATGTGTTGAAGGATTTTGATGACAGTAGAGTTTCTCTTGGGAAGATAATTTCGTATAATAGTGGGTTGTATAGAGTTGATTATGAGGATGGTGAGTTTGAGGATCTGGAAACTTGTTATCTTCGTCAGTTAATTATTGGGGATAGTTACTTTGATGATGAATTACGTGTTAGAAGAAGTAAATTAGACGAATTTATACTGAAAAAGGACGAAAGGAAGAAAACAGATTACATCAAGAACAAAGGAGTTGAGCTGCAAAATCGAGTGAATGAAGTTGAGGTGCCCACATCTACTAGCCCAAGTTCTGTGGCAGAAGTTGAAAGTGGTTGTTCGTCTTCTTGTTTACCTGACTGTGAAGATAACAGAGATCCATATATAGAAACTATGTCGCCTCTTGTCCCAGTTCCACCAGTGGATTTACCTTCTTCATCAGGAACAATTTGTATCCCTGAGGAGGCTGTGGTGCATCTTTTATCTGTATACGGTTTCTTAAGATCATTCAGTGTTCAGTTATATATCCTCCCATTTGGATTGGATGATTTTGTGGGAGCATTGAATTTCGGAGGACCAAATTCTTTGCTGGATGCCATTCATGTTGCCTTGATGCGGGCACTGAAGGGTCATCTTGAAAGACTCTCCTTAGAAGGGTCTGAAGTGGCTTCGAAATTCCTGAGGTAAGCGCAGACAACTTTTGCTGTTTACAGTTTTCAACAGATGTCTTTGTTAATGTATTGTCTTGATTTTGTAACTTTATGTGTTGCTTTCCGGAGATGTTTTAAGTTTACTTTCCCATATCCTTAGTTTTTTTTCAGTGCATTAATCATTTCGTGAAACAGCAGAAGTTTGTTGGGTATATGAACTCTAAGGAAGCAGAATTGCTGACATCAAATTTAAAGCTCATGAATTCTGTTCTTTTTCTTTGTTTGTTTTAAATGTACATTTTTTATTAGCTGGGAGAGAATGGCATATGGCTGTAGAGAAACTGTAATAGAATTATCTTATTCATAGTTTAGGTGAAGTTGGTTTAGGATCTCCAATATCTTAGTGGATAACAATTCGGGGATTTTGTTGCATTACCATCTGCAGGTGCATTGATTGGAGCTTGCTCGATGCGCTAACTTGGCCTGTTTATTTGGTTCAGTACTTTTCTGCCATGGGACATGCAAGTGGGCCTCTCTGGAGAGTTTTTAATGAATACGTTGTGGAGAAAGAGTATTATTCCTCACCTGTAGTGATGAAGTTGAAGATCCTGCAAATTCTGTGTGATGATGTCTTTGATGTAGCAGATGTAAGAGCTGAAATTGATACTCGAGAAGAATCTGAAGTTGGAGTTGATCCTGATGGCGTTACTGCTGACCTTCCTGAAACTGGACCTAGAAGGGTCCACCCCAGATTTGCTAAAACCTCAGCTTGCAAGGAGAAAGAGCTTAGTGAATTTGTTGCAGTTAATCATGGGATAACTTCAATGAATGAGTCAAAAAATTTGAGTTCAAGATATACTGATGGTGGTCATGGAGATAGCTCAGATCTGGATGGGAACAGTGATGAATGTAGGCTCTGCGGCATGGATGGGACGTTGCTGTGCTGTGATGGATGCCCTTTAGCATATCACTCGAGATGCATTGGTGTGATCAAAATGTATATACCAGATGGGCCGTGGTATTGTCCAGAATGCACAATCAATAAAATAGGGCCAACTATTGCTCATAAAACGTCACTCAGGGGAGCAGTGTATTTTGGAGTGGATCCACATGGGCGACTCTTCTTGGGTACATGCAATCACTTACTGGTGTATGTTTTCGACCCCTTATTTCAGATACTGTCTTTCAAGCTGATCTTCAATTCTGTATTTTTCCATATTCATTTAGATTCTCGACAAATTGGTTTTTGCAGTCTATACTTATCATCTTGTCTAGATTTTTCTTAATGTTGGAAAACCATATTGCTTGAATTGTTTCTTAGTAGACGCTGATGAATATTTCGCTTATATTACAGGCTTAAAATTTCTGTCCATGCGGATGCAGATATTAAATACTACGATGCCACCGACATTCCAAAAGTTGCCCTGGTGCTTTTGTCTGCAACGAACCATAGAATGGAATATCTGTATATATGCAAAGCGATCTCGCAATACTGGGATCTGCCTGGAGGTTTGATCTCTTATCTGAGAGCAGTGGAGATTGATTTAGCACACATGCAAAAAGAAGGGTGCGACGAGGTGTCAGCCGTATTTAGACCTGATAGTGCAAGTAGTTCCAGTGGAAATAAAATTCAAATTGCGTTTGGCCTCCACGCATCTGCTTCAGGCTGTACTGGCAGTCCCGTATTAGGAGGACCAAGTGGAGTGCAAGAGAAGAATCTAGTTGCTGGCATTACACTCAAGGGTTCTTCATTTAAACCTCATACTTACATTAATCATTACACTAATGGAGAATTGGCTGCATCAGCTGCTGCTACTTTTGCTGTCCTATTGTCAGAGGAAACCCATGAACCTGATCTTCAAAAATTTAGTAACGCCAAGAAAGCTGCAGCGAGTAACATCTTGCTACAGGTGAAAGCATTTTCGTTAGTAGCCTTGCGTTTCTTCTGGCCAAGTCCTGATAAGAAGGAAATCACAAGGGAAAGGTGTGGATGGTGTCATTCTTGCAAACTCACTTCGGCAAGTAGGAGAGGATGCATGTTAAATGCAGCTGTAACAGGGGCCACCAAAAGTGCCATGAAAGTCTACAGTGACCTTTTTCCACTTAAAAATGGGGATGGAGTACTTTCTAGTATTGCAGCATATCTCCTATATCTGGAGGAAAGCTTACGTGGTCTCATTGCGGGGCCATTTCTTAGTGAGAGTTTTAGGTATCAGTGGCGTAAGAAGTTAGAGGAAGCTTCAACATGCAAAGCGATTAAAGCCCTCCTGCTTGAAGTAAGTATCTTTTTTTCTTTCCAAAATTTTTTGTTCGTATTCTCTTTCTTTTCCTATAAACAAATAATTGTATTTTTTCTTGTCATTTGCACTTTTCGGATTTGATGTATCACTTGTCAACCAAAAAGTGATATGTTAACAGTCCTTGGTTTGTCATTATATATGGGGTGTTTTCATTGGCATGATAGGGTTCATTTTGCTTGTTCGCAGCTTGAGGAAAACATTTGTAGTATTGCTCTGTCAAGTGACTGGCTTAAATTAGTGGATGAGTGGTTAATAGAACATTCTATATTTCAAAGCGCTCCAGTTACTGTTGCGGGCACACAGAAACATAGACCTGGTAAGAGGAGGCAGAGGAACCAGGCCGAAATTACAGCCCAAGGTTCTGATGATGATAGCTTTACTTGGTGGCGAGGGGGGAAGATATCAAAAGTTATACTCCTGAAGGCTGTCTTGTTGAAGCCTAAGAGAAGGAAAGCAGCTTCGCAAGGTAACCTTGTATGGCTATGTTTTTGGTGCTTGTCAACATTCTCACGTAAATATACAATGTTTCTTATAGTGTTTGGATACTTCTATCAGAGTTATCCTGTTTAATTTTACTTTTGGGATGGTGCTAAAATCCTTTTCCTTCTTGTTTTCCATTAGGTGGTGTGAAAAAGTTTCCGGAGTTTAGTTATAGTGATGGTTCTTACATTCCTAAAAGAAGCAGGCGGTCTATGTGGAAAGCCGCAGTTGAAAGTAGCAAAAACATATCTCAGCTTGCTCTTCAGGTTTGTCTTCTATCATCAATGCATATTCAAATGATTGTATATCTATGATTTTTTAATTGATGATCCCCTAAATTCAACTGAATCTGGGCCAGGTTAGATACCTAGATCTGAATATAAGATGGAGTGAACTTGTACGCCCAGAGCAAAACGTGCAAGATGTTAAAGGTCCAGAGACAGAGGCCACTGTTTTTAGGAACGCTAGTATTTGTGACAAGAAGATTATAGATAACAAGGTTAGATATGGAGTTGTCTTTGGGAATCAAAAGCATCTGCCATCCCGTGTCATGAAGAATATCACTGAAGTCGAGAAAACTGAAGATGGAAAGGAAAAATATTGGTTTCTTGAAGCACGCGTTCCCTTATATTTGATCAAAGAATATGAAGAAAGTTTGCATAGGGTACACATACCTTTCATCAAGAAACCGTCAAGAAAAATATCAAAGCTCCAGAAAATGCAACTTAAAGCTTCTCGAGCGAACATATTTTCTTATCTAGCCTCCCGGAGGGACAGCACGGAGAAGTGTTCTTGTGCATCATGTCATCTCAATGTTTTTGTGAGGTATTTTCATTTGCCTTCTTTCCTGTCAGGATACTTAATAAAAATTCTTATGTACCTCATTATTTTTGGTTCCCGTTCTCTATGTCCACAGGGATGCAACAACATGCAGTACTTGCCAAGGTACACTACACCTGGTTGCTGTTTTAATTTTGCAATTTAGGTTGGAGACTTTTGCAAGTTATTGGTATTTGTATGCATTTGACAAGAGATGTCATTATTTCCTATGCCGTTTTCTTTGTTTTTAATTGTTAAAGTTGCAGTATCTGTTTCCTTATCTCAAGAACAAGTAGAAAAATTCCTGCATACACATAAAAAAAGAGTTTCTTTTGTTTCCTCATCTGTATTTCTTGATGAACGAATTCTATTGCAATTCTATTTTTTGTTTGTTTCATATTTTTCGAGGATGATGTCCTCTGCTTATATTTGTTTATTTTGCTTGGTACTGAAATTCTCATGGATCTCATATTTGTTTTGTTTTTTCCATTGGCTAATTTTGCTGAAGGATTTGTAGCGATATAATCATTGATTTATTTTTTTTCCCTCTCAGGTTACTGCCACAAGGAATGTACTATGAGTACACCACACACAAGTGGGAGAGTTGAACTTTTGGTAACCTGCAAACGGTGCTACCTTGCAAGAGCCCGTTCACTAATCAATATCAATCATAGGCATCCAACAACAGCTGCTGTCCTTGTCAACAGACCACATCAAAATGCAGTCACTCAAGTCACCAAGACACAGGGTAAGAGTCTTAATCAACATGCAGTCACTCCAGTCACCAAGACACAGATTAAGCCTCTTAATCAACAGTTAGCATCTTCCGACATACGCAACACCACGTCAGGAGTTAAACAAATCACTCCTGATTCCAATTTGGCACCTAAAAGTAAACACAAAACATTGTCTTGGGGAGTCATATGGAGGAAAAAGAGCTTGGAAGACACAGGTGTTAGCTTCAGACATCAACATGTTCTGTTGGCTGCACGCTCTGGTCAGCCGAATCCGGAACCAGTTTGCTGGCTCTGCAAACTGCCGTATAATCCTGGTCTAACATATATTCACTGTACAAGCTGTGACAGTAAGAAAAGTTTACTCTAAAATTCTATATGGAAGTGTAAATTTCGTCAATGCCACCAGTTTCCTCTTACAAATCTAATCCTAGCATCTGTATGCAGAGTGGTACCATATCGAAGCGATTAAGCTCGAGGAATCGAAAATTCCTGAAGTTGTTGGGTTCAAGTGTTGCAAATGCCGTCGTATAAGATCACCAGATTGCCCTTACATGGATCCCATACTGAGGGAACAGAAGCAGATGAAACAAGTATTCTCCAGGAGGCAGAAACCTAAGAAAGGAAGTATTGGAATGGATTCTGATTCTGAAAGAATGTCTGAACCAAAAGACTCCATGCCCTCTACTCCCTCATTCCCCTTTGAAGATACGTTTGTTCCAGAGGATGATCCTCTCTTGATGTCAGTTTCAAAAGTTGAACAATCTACACCTAACAATGTGGATGTCGAATGGAACGGGGATGGTTCAGTGCCAGGACCCCAGAAGCTACAAGTTAGGAGACAAGTGAAACGTGAAGACACAGACGGGAATAGTAGTTTTTCTTACACCGAGTTTTTAATGCAACCCGAATCAATACCTATTGTGAAACCAGAAATGGAGGCAACATTTCCTGTCATGGAATGGGATGCATCTGGCAACAACAACATGGTTGAAGGCGAGCTAATGTTTGACTACGAAGACATGGAATTCGAACCTCAAACATATTTCTCTCTTACCGAGTTACTCACAACAGATGATAGTGGCCAGTGCGATGGGCATGGAGATTACAAGAATGCTTTAGGAAACATGGATAACCCGAACCCTCAGGTTGAGACAACAGTGGAACAGTGTAGAGCATTTCTCTCTGACAATACAATTCCATGTCAGATATGTATGCATGTGGATCCTGAACCTGATCTCACATGTCAGACTTGTACTATGACTATACATTCCCACTGTTCTCCATGGGAGGAGGAATCTACCTGCACGGGAGGTAGCTGGAGATGCGGTCGTTGCCGTGAGTGGCTGTAGCTGGCAGGTTTTCTCCTCCCAAAGTTAAGTTTCCATACAATTCTTTTATGTTTGCATTTTCTGGCTATAGGCCATTTGTGCTGCTTTTGGGGTTTTTAATGAAGGGAATACAAAGAGTACGTGTTGTCAAAAGAAGTAAATTAAATTTGTATGAAAATAAGTAAAAGCTCTCCTTGCAAGGCACAGGAGATAAGCTCGTATTTCTGTTGTTTCTGCAAAGGAGTCTCCGAGTTTCTTTGATGCTCGTTTTGCTTGAGAATGATACCAATACTATATATACCAAGTCTTGAATGATATTACTTGAGACCATCGGTGTTCTGGTACTGACTTAATGCCAATATTTATTTGGATACTAGAATACTTGTAATTTTGGAAAGAAATGATTCTAGAACATATCCAATTTTATACAACTCCTTAAAGTAGATAAGGTTTTTAATTGTTGAAATGTTATGCGTTTGGGATGTGTTTTGGTAATTTCCCTCCTCTAGTTACTGGATTTACTAGAGATTAAAACCTCTCAATGACATAAAATAAGACCAAACAAGGCGAGAAACAGAGATTCATTCACTTAGATAAATCATTGGAGAAACAGATTGAAAATATATAGGAACAAGAGCAAGAGCTGATCAACCACTTGACCTCACAATACAAATGTGCAGAATGAATGCAAAATTTCGTAGCTAACTCAACTCGCCCGCTTTGGATAACAGGCACAAATATGATCAAAACTAGATTTTCTATTCAACCCTCCCCCTCTCCCCATCGGTCCTACATTTACTCTCCTATCATTCCACATTTTTTGCCACACAATCTACAATAACGAAAAAAAAATATTTTTCGATATCTGCAAGTATTCTCTTACCCCAATGAAGTTAAAGTAAGCCAGCAAGCAGAGCTCCTGGATCATCAGCTAAAGCGGCCGGGCTAGGCGGTTGAGCTACAGGTGGTGTGGGTGCTGGTCCTGGTCCTGCTGCTGGAACTAGAGCTCGAGATCCCATTGGTATAGTGATTAATTGTTCCTTGATGAATTCTTTCAACCTGTGGATAAAAGAGGTCAATAAATGAAGAGGAACAAAAACTGTGTTTGAAGCTGAATTCCTGTTAAGAGGCAGAGATATCATACTCAAATGTTAGAGTAGGATCTCCAGAGCCTACAGTCAGTCGCAGTTGGGTTCTGTCTGCTGGGTCTGTTTCAATTCTTGCCTAAAAATCACAAAACTTGAACAATGTCACACAACAGACTCTTTGAGAGTGCAATAACTGAGGACAAGTGCCAAAACCAGTATGAGAAACTTGGGTAAAATGCTCACCAAACAGAGCATGGCTCCTGTACTTTCTGAGTAGAAGGTTGTACTTGCCACTAGATTATTAGGGTTTGGATCCTGCAACAGAAAACATTACAGTTAATTTAAAGGGTGTGCAACAAGCATGTGGGAGATTGTAACCAAATTACTTACAAGCCCAGGGCATATCGTCACATGGAAACTGTTGAATAGATTTGCCATTTCCGGAAGAGCAAGTGGTCTTACACCTCTAACCTGAAAGAAGTTGAAGTTTCAGATTACTGTATATAACAGGTTACCGTAATGCTGCATTAACAAGCATATGTAGACATGTTGGAAGTCCTGCATGAGTGATTTGGGCCACTTAAACGATCATTAGTGGATATTGCAGTTATCTACAAGCGTTGTGATTAAACTCAAAATTCACTAATTTCATTTAAAAGAAAATTCTCAGGAGAATTTTACTTCTTTCCTGCACTACTCAAATACTTTTCTTTGATATTTGGCCAGAGAAGATGTGGAGATACATACAACTTCTTGAAGTTTCAAGGGTGGCCCTGAAAGTGCTCTCCATTGCGGGAAGAATTCTTCAGATGTCAATTGCAGAGGTTGAAGAAACTTATTCAAGGTTGCTGGGATTCTTAGTTTTGCACTAACCTATAAATATCCAGCATGTCAGAAAGAGTCGCACATACTATCATACTAAATAAACCATTCACCAAAAAGGACAGTTGCAGTAAGTACCAGGTTTGTACCAAACTTGTAGGAGAAATCCAAAACCGCAACATCCCTACTAGGGCGGATGTTCATCACTTCAAGTGGGGATTGTACCTATAATTATGAAAGAAATTACAACACTTAGTAAAGTACGCAGAAATGAGTAGAAATTGACAGACTGAGACATGGAGTAGTAAATTGGAAAAAAATCAACAAACAAATGTACCTGTGCTCGAGGAGGAATCGTATCAGGTACTGGAGACAGATCTAGTCTTAAATGGGCAGGGGGTAGTATCAAAGCTTGGACTGATGTAAGTGGAGAAGTATTCTTGTTTCCCATGAAGAGAACAAGTCTCCCATGGTGTCCTCTCCATTCAGCTTTGATGCCAATCTGAGGAATATAAACAATCAACATAATGAGGAACATAAGAAAGCTCAAAAAGTAGGAGCCTTGCCTGTCAGCAATCTGCGTACTGAATAGATACAAGCAGCGAGAAAAGAAATGATATAGGAAAAACAAACCTGGATATGAGGATCCTCGTATAAGACACCACTGTCTTTCAAACATAGAGCATGAAATCTCTCGGCAATATTTCCGATCAGCTGTTAGAGGAAAAAAGTGTATAAGAAAACAATTCTAGCATGTCAACAGTACTATGGAGTACAATAATGATTTGGTTTCTTCTATTGATATCAATTGTAAATGTATACAATGTCGATTACGACAAATCCACCAAGTTTAGCAGCTGTAATATTATTATGTGAAACAACTCCTGAGAAGATTAGAACTGTGAAATAGAACCTCTCAGGTAGAATTCCATCTAATTGTAATACCATTTCCAAATAATTTACAAAAAGAGGAAACAGAAATTAGAAGTATAACTTCATCCATGCCAAAGAAACCAAAGAAGAAGAAAAGAATACCTCCACTGAATTTGCTTGCTCTTCAACGGGTACAATGGCGGAACCATCAACTTCATCTGGAACACCTTCTGCCCGTGTGGGGCCATGTTGTTCGGTAGAGACAGATCCAGGTGGAGCCTCTATCGCAAGAGGACCAAGCAGGTCACTTAGGAGATCAGGTGATGGAGTTTGTGGATCTATATTACTAGTTCCATATGGCTGAGAGAGAGATCGAGCCACTGAATCAGGGTCCTGCTAGACATGCAAGGAAATACAGACTGTCAGAGATAATAAGATAAAATTAGGTGCTATATAAAGACAAAGCACAAGAACAATGTCTCGTCAACTGGAGCCTACAAAGAGAAGTAAATACTTACTGTGCTTCCACTTACAATTGGCACCTTCAAAGGTGGGGGTGCCCCATCAACAGGTTGTGGGTCAGCCAAAACCAAAGCATTTGAAGGCTGTTGTTGTGTTCTAAGCTTGATGGCACTCTGGTCTGCGGTATCTTCAACGTCTTCTGCCTTTTTAATCAATGAAGACTATGGAAGAGACACGGAAAATAATCCAGCATCAGATCTATTAGCACAAACGTCCTTTCAAAGTAACATTCATAGAATCATAAATAATTTTGAAACCTGGCGCTCTGGGAATTTTGGCATTTCGGCTAATACATCCATAAATGCAGCCCCTTTTTTACTCAATTCAAAATATTCAACTGCCCTCTGTTGTATCTCCACATCAATACAACTCTCATACCTGCCGAAATAAAACTCTTTTAGGAAACTTGATTTGATTACCAAAAAATAACAGAACATAAAATGAGACTGGTAAAGGACAACAAGGTTAGCTACACTCACTTTTTAAATACAGCCCAAATTTTTTTTTGCAGTTCTGGATCCGGGGGTTGAGTGTGCATAAGAAGCTTTGCATATGTGGAAAGAAGAATAGGAATCGTGGGAGTCCTGAGGAAATAGTAGAAGAGGCATTTTAAGACATACCCAAAGACAAGAAGAACACAATGAGGAGTTTGTATTGTCCTTACGACACTGTGGGAAGCTTCTCATGTAAGATGCTAAAGAGTTCAGTAGCACTGCATCCAGGTTGTCTAGCTAAAAGGTGACCATACTCCCCCAAAATATAAGCACTGACCTGAAATATAGAAAATGACCAAAAAGTTCGTATTAAGCATTGATATTTTCTACTTTTCAATTCAGAACAGACAATAGCAAGGTAGTAACTCTAGTTACCCAGTTAAAGTTATATTATAACTAATCCGAATATGCAATATAAAGATTTTTTAATGAGAAACGAGAATGTACAACCTTCAACATGGTCTCATGTATTGCGACTTTGTCCAGATATTCTCTTGCTTTTGATGCGGCATAAGGCTGTCAGATCAAAGAAAATTGTAAGCAACTTTCGAATGTTTTATTAGGATAAACAATATATTTCTCCTAACAATTTTGAAACCTGAAGGTCTTCATTATTTGTTACAAACTGAACCACACGAAACCAAATGTCATCACTAACGAAATCCCCAGCCTTGTCGATCAACTGAAGGATCACATCAACATACCTGAGAACATCAAAATTAGAATCTTTGACCAACTGCTAGTGTAAGGGTCTAAAGGTCACTGTAACCAAAATTGTCTGCATGAAAAAAGTGTACATATACTTTTTGTGGAGTTCTCCTTACCATGATAGATCAGGAGCAAACTTCTCAGCAAGAATAGCAGCTTTAAGTGATAATTCCTCCCGCATGGAAAACTCTGCTGTGCTAAGATACTGTAATGTATATTTGGGTTTCATGTAAGCTTAAACACTACATAATCCTTCCTTTGTGATAAACTTATCAAGTCATAAGGACACTATAAATAAAATATCAATTTGAAGCAAGGTCAAACACTTACTTGCAACAACTCTTCGACTATATCCTTTGCATTTGACACATCGCACATTCCATAGAGCAAATCAAGAGCACGCCTACGAATACTGCAGAAATTTCAACCAATAATGAGTCTGATAGAAATAGCAAAAGAACCAAGAGAATATAAATTAAACTATTGGATCTTAAAACAGAATACACCATTTGCAACTGAAATAGGATTAAGACCAAATGGACTGTCGTACTCGATCTTATTATTAAAAAAGTTCATCTTATTATTAAAAAGGTCAAAGAAACAGTACTTACCTATTGGATTCCATTGCCTAAGAGTTTCATATACAACTCATGTCACTAATTTTAATTCTGGCTGAATTGATCTTAAATCCACATCTACTCTTTTTTTTCCCCTCAAATCCACATTATATGGTATACTGAATCAATGACCGATTTCATGATTAAAAAAAATTGTCCTACTGGTTCCAAGTTTGAGCAGTAAAAGAGATACTGATCCGGGTACACAAGCCATAAAAGCTGATGCTGAGATGGCAAATCTAAACAAACCTGATATCAGGGTCTTTCAAGGAAGTAATTATCTGAGACTGATGCTTCTTTATGATATCTTGAACATCTGTGACCATCAGCATTCGTGTCATATTTTCCTGCAATGTTTTCAATACATGCATCATGAGAAGCCCCATAGTGCACCACCAAACACTTTACAAATTACTGTTCTAGCTAGGCTTAGATACAGGAAGTGGGTATCTGAGATCTTACCAAGCCTAGATATCTGATGTTGGGTTCCCGGACAGAAATAAACTTGCCAAGAAGAGCAACACACTGTGACATCATTTCCTTCTCCGCATCAAGATGCATGACCTATATTGGAACACATTAATAAGTTAGGAGGTTGCATACTGTAATTCAGCAAAAGCAAGTCAACTATCCATGATATAACTCTCAAAAATAGCGTCGAAACCTTCAAGCAGAGAAAGTCATATAACTTACTTTTAAACAAGAAAAAAAAATACAGACACATGTAGGTTTCACCAGCAAGGCAAAAAAAAAACCATTAAAAAAGATCCATGCACAAGTCAGTATTCTGTTTTGAGTAAATGTAATTTAACCGGAAGTTGAGGAGGTGTGTGTGAAGGGGAAGGGGAAGGGGAATGGGAGAGAGACAAGTGCACTAGTAAAATTCATGGTATCAACTTTTTTCCCCAGCTGCCTTAAGAACTTACCAGGGCTAGAGCTTCAAACAGCACAGCATGAGACGCATTGTTCTTATTCACATTTTTCACAACATCTGTCCCCATCAATATTCGCTGAAGGACCTGAAATTTCCATGAAATGCCATGAGAGAGAATTCAAAGATATATATAAGAGTTTTACACAAGAAAAAACTGAACCTCAAAGAGAGCTTTTCTGATACTGGGATCTTCAATGGTTGGAAAATATTGAAGAGCCCTCATTGCCTTAACCTGTACTAACCAAAGATATATATATAAGTATCCAAGACACCTTTAACTGAGCAACAAAATACACCAAAGCTGGGTCAAGCCTCTACGTCTATAAGCTAATTCTATATAAAAGGTTTATAATGCATGGGATTGGAAAAAGGATGTGACTAAAAAAAATTTAAGCTATGTTAAACAAGACTAAATAAGCCAGTTAAGACAAACCTGCAGCCAAGGAGATGGAATGCCATAGTACGTGTACTCCTGAGGAACGTCCTGGTTCCTAGCAAGACGTTCCAGTATTTTGACACATTTAGGTAGACAACTTGAGTACGCCTCATGATTATTAGATACCAGAGCCACAAGAAGACTTGTAGAAGATGTCAACACACCAAGATCTCGTTCATCCAAAAGTTGTGCCATACGATCCGCCCTGAAAGTATATGGCAATGAGAATATATATAAAAGATGTAGGAGAAAAATCAAACAACCAGTAACCCCAGAGTATTAAACATACCAGCCATCCACGTTGACAGCATCAGGATTTTTACGGAATAAGCGCAGTAGGCATAGTGCTGCTTTTTTCCTTACGAGAGGTCTACAACTACTAGAAATCTGCAGCAAACAAGCTCCATAATATTAATATGATTACTTCTATTGAAGAAAACCCATAACCTGTCATCTTTAGGAGTTACTTACAAGTAGCTTTTGAACATCAGGTGCCAATGATTCAGAAAAATCTCTTCCACCAATATTTCCAACCTACAGGACGAAGTAAGCATTGCAGGGTAAGAGAGCATAAAAGGAAGCACCAGTTTATTGAAGTAAATGACTTTGAATCGTGAAATGGTAGAGCACAAAAGATATAATGTATCCAACGACTTCGAATAAAACAGTCATTTAACTGCATCTCATCATTAGAAAGACCTCAGTATGCTCTCAGATTTAATCTCAGAATAGAAAAACGATCACATACCAAGGTCAATGCTAGGCACTGGAAAGTCTCATTCCGACCAATAATATCGTTCCGCACTGTATTTATTGCCAACCTCAAAAAGTCATGGTTCTCATTGAGCAAGCAAGATGTAACAATGTAGCCAACCTGTAATCATTGATGGAAATTTTAATACCAGCAACTTAGGTAGGGAGCATAAAAGAATAAATTAAAATTCAAACCCTTGGGATACAATGCATGGTTAAGAGTACCTAAGATATTACTAAGTAACTCATGCGTATAAGCAAATGACTCCAATACTTAACCAGGTCCAGTCAAACTGCATAAGTTCTAAGCACGAGAAATAGTATCTAGATCTAGCTTTCCACTATATCTAGCTTTGACAACTAGACTTGAATCAAACAAATTCCCCCACCTATACTCTTCTCCTAGCCTTCGAAGCAATTTCATTTCTTGAGCAAACAAAACGATGGTTTACCTGCTTTTCTGGATACTTTGGTGCAGATATAAGAGAAACTGCCTCCATATGGCCAAAATCCACATCATAGCCTAGCATATGTATATAAAGCATTTTCCAGACATATTTCTTCTTTTTATATGGTGTCAAAACCTGTAAAATGAAAAATAAAAATGGAGAAAGATATCAAAGAGTGCATGATTAACTATTTTATTCATTTCTACAATGAAACTCAAAAATAAACCTGGTATTGGTACAACTGGCCACACATGGACACTACAGGCCGGCTACAGATCTTCTACTTAGGGTATGGAACCAACATTTTACCCAAAACGTCTTACATCAACACAGCTTACTGAACTACAGAATTCGCTATTCCAATCTTTCAGTAACCTTGATTTCTTTCCTTAGACCATTACTACATAACCCAATTTACTGCCTGGCTATCATTTCCTTCTAGTTCCAAAATATGCTCAGATATTCAATGTTCTTATACAATTTCACTGATCACTCGGAAGAAGAATTAACAAGTAGTAGTTTATTGTCTCCCATCTATCAACTTGAAATACACAAATGACATTCCAAGTAGAAAGCAGTAGTAGTGATGTTTCAAAAGGTAGAATAATGGCTAATCACCAAGGATTATACAACAGAAACATTATACTGCCATTCCAGGTACATAATTTGTGTTAAGTAAAAACTTTACACTGAGCAACTCTGGTTTTCCCGATTAGAAAAATTCGGGGAATCTTGATTCAACTACATTCTTTTCTAACTTCCTCATCAACCTAATAGCTCTAACTGATTCTAAGTGAAACAATAGAATAAGGTAGCTGCAAAGGAGAAATCTCTAATATCAATATAGAACCTCAGCGGCTACTTGGACACTGACTTATCTCTCCCAGTTGAGAATAAGAGATAGAAAACAAAAAAGGGAGGTAATTGACACAAACCTTCTCATTCTTGAAGCATGTGCGTATGTTTCCGAGCTCTTTATCAACTCGGAGTCTCTCCGCTTCCTTGTTCTGGCAATTACGAATGTCACTAATAAATACGGAGAGACCTCTCATTCCGCTCATGGTGGAGCCGAATCCTTCAAATCCGCCGCCGCTTCACACGGCGCAGATCCAAACTCGCGATACCAGATCTAACTACGACGTGAACCCGTAGACTACAGATGAAACATAAGCAATTCGCGAAAGCTGAGATCGAAACCCTAATCTAGAAACGGGAAATGGCACCTCCAATTGGAAGAAAATTCAAAAGCTAAGTGATCTGAAGACGACGACGATCTCAGAAACGGGGAGGAGTGAGACGACTTTTACTTTTCTTTATTTACAACTATGACAATCCAATTTTGTTTAATTTTGTTTTAGACAATTTTTGGTAAACCTATGGATTTCGAAAATCCGAAATTTATGCGTCTAGGCATTGGGACTGAATTTGAGAATTTATAAGTTTGTGTACTATTTTGTCAAAAAATCGTCTTCTGCTACTTATTTGGGTAATATTTTTTTTGTTTATTTATTTAAAATTACCGTTTTCGGTCACGGTAAATGCAGATGGTATATTTTAGTGCACCCTGGGATAATCGGGTTGTGAATTCGGGTCATGCCGTTGGTGTTTTATTCAAATTTGACGCAAGCTCACAAACATCCCGAATCAATGCCTGTTGTGATTTGTGAAACCAGAAATCGAGGCAACATTGCATGTCATGGAGACATGATATGGGATGTATATGGAATGATATGGCAATGACAACAACAAAATAGTTAAAGGCTAGATAAAGTTTTGAGTCTTGACTAGGACAACATGTAATTCGAACCCCAAATATATTTCTCGCTGACCGGGCTACTCAAAGGAGATGATAGTGACAAGTGCAATGGATATAGAGATTACATGGATGCTTCAAGAAACAAGGATAACCGAAACACTCAAGGTGAGACAATGGGACAGAGCACACCCTTCTCTTAATGACAATACAATTCTGTGTCGGATATGTATGCTTGGGATTGAGACGATATTGTACACTTCTTTATGAAGTTTGGAACATCTTTGTAAAACCTAGTAGTCATATGATTTGATGATTATAAGTATGATATGACTAGATTAGAATCTCTAGTGCAAAAAATAGACCTTCTCTCACATAAATAATGAAGAAACTGACTGAGAATATTTAGGAACAGGAAAAAAGCTTATACAACCACTGATCTCACAATACAAATGTGCAGAATGAACGCAAAATTTTGTAGCTAACTCAACTCACCCGCTTCGGATAACAGGCACAAATATGATCAAAAACTAGCTTTCTATTAAACCCTCCCCCTCCTCCCTCTTTCTCCCTTTTCTCTACATTTACTCTCCCATCATTCCATATTTTCAACATTACATTCTACAATAACGGAAAAAAAAAACTTTCGACATGTGCAAGTAATATCTTACCCCGATCAATTTAAAGTAAGCCAGCAAGTAGAGCTCCAGGATCATCAGCTAAATTCGCTGGGCTAGGCGGTTGAGCTACAGATGGTGCTGGTCCTTGTCCTGCTGCTGGAACAATAGCTCGAGATCCCATTGGAATTGTAATAAGCTGTTCCTTGATAAATTCTTTCAATCTGTACATAAAAGAGGTCGGTCAACAACTGCAGATGAAAACAAGTTGTGTCTGAAGTTGAAGAGGCAGAAATGTCATACTCAAATGTAAGGGAAGGATCCCCAGAGCCTACTGTCATCCTCAATTGGGTTCTGTCCGCTGGGTCTGTTTCTATTCTTGCCTGAAAATTACAAAACACGAACAATGTCACACAACAGACTTTTGAGAGCGTAGTATTATGTGTATGTATAAGAAATTTAGAACAAGTGCCAAAACCAGTAGGAGAAACTTAGTTCTCACCAAACAGAGCATGGCTCCTGTACTTTCTGAGTAGAAGGTTGTGCTTGCCACTAGATTATTAGGGTTTGGATCCTACAACAGAAAACAATACAAGTTAATTTAAAGGTGTGCAACAAGCATGTGGGATGAAAAAAACTGAGATCGTAAACAAATTACTTACAAGCCCAGGGCATATCGTCACATGGAAACTGTTGAAAAGGTTTGCCATTTCCGGAAGAGCAAGAGGTCTTACACCTCTAACCTGCAAGACATTGCAGATTCGGATTATGATACATGTTTAAGTAATACTGCATTAACAAGCATATGTAGAAGTGTTGAAAGTCATCTATCAACATTTTGAGTGACAACATTTTGAACGAATCATCAATGGATATCGGATGCTATCTATAAGTGCTGTGATTTAGCAAGAACGATCATTAGTCTGTTACAAGGATTTTACAGAGAAAGAGAATTCACTAATTTCTTGGAAAAAAAATATTAGGATCATTTTTACTTCTCTCATGCACTATTTGATATTTGGTCAGATAAGCTGAGGAGATACATACAACTTCCTGAAGTTTCAAGGGTGGCCCTGAAAGTGCTCTCCACTGTGGGAAGAACTCTTCAGATGTCAATTGTAGAGGTTGAAGAAACTTATTCAAGGTTGCTGGGATGCGTAATTTGGCACTGACCTATAAATATTCAGCATATCAAAAAGAGGCATAGAAACTATTATACCAAAACCATTCACCAAAAAAGAAGGTAGCAGTAAGTACCACGTTTGTACCAAACTTGTAGGAGAAATCCAAAACCGCAACATCTCTACTAGCGCGGATGTTCATCACTTCAAGTGGAGATTGTACCTATAACCATGAAATAAATTGCAACACTTAGTATACACAGAAATGAGTGGAAATTGACGGATTGAGTAATAAATTGAAAAAGAAAAAAACAACAAACAAAAGTACCTGTGCTCGAGGAGGAATTGTATCAGGTACTGGAGACAGATCTAATTTTAAATGGGCAGGGGGTAGTATCAGAGCTTGGACTGATGTAAGTGGAGAAGTATTCTTGTTTCCCATGAAGAGAACAAGTCTCCCATGGTGTCCTCTCCATTCAGCTTTGATGCCAATCTGAGGATACCAACAATTACATAACGTGGAACATAATAAAGCTAAAAAAAAAATAGGAGCCTTTCCTGTCTGCAATCTGCGTACTAGAATAGATAAAAGCAGCGAGAAAATAACTGAGATTAGAAAAATAAACCTGGATATGAGGATCCTCATATAAGACACCACTGTCTTTCAAACATAAAGCATGAAATCTCTCGGCAATATTTCCGATCAGCTGTTAAAGAAAACAAAAGTGTATAAGAAAACAATTCTAGCATGTCAATAGTACTATGATGTACAAAAATGGTTTGGTTTCATTTACTGATATCAACTGTAAATCTATACAATGTTAATTACGACAAGTCCATCAAGTTTAGCACCTGTAACATTATTATGTGAAAATAAAAATCTAGAAACTCCTCAGAGAGTATTATGTGAGAAGAACTTCTCAGGTAAATTCCATCTAAGTAAACATTATAACATTTCCAAGTAATAAATACAAATGAGGTAACAGAACGGAAAAATGACCGATAATTTAAAAACATAGGGAAATAATTATCTTGAAGAAAGTAGAAGTATAATTCTATCCATGCTAAGATATACTATGCTAAAGAAAGCAAAGGAAGAAGAAATACCTCCACTGAATTTGGTTGCTCTTCCACAGGTACAATGGCGGAACCATCAACTTCTTCTAGAACTCCTTCTCCCCCTATGGGACCATGATGTTCAGTTGAGACAACTCCAGGTGGAGCCTCTATTGCAAGAGGACCGAGCAGGTCGCTAAGGAGATCGGGTGATGGAGTTTGTGGATCTATATTACTTAAAGTTCCATTAGGCTGAGAGAGAGATCGAGCAACTGAATTGGGGTCCTGCTAGACAAGTAAGGAAAAACAGACTGTGAGAGATAATAAGATAATAGTATGTGCTATATAAGACAGAGCACACAAAACATGACTCATTCGGGGCCTACAAAGAGAAGTACTCACCATGCTTCCACTAACAATTGGAACCTTCAAAGGTGGGGGTGCCCCGTTAACAGGCTGTGGGTCAGCCAAAACCAAAGCATTTGAAGGCTGTTGTTGTGCTCTAAGCTTAATGGCACTCTGGTCTGCGGTGTCTTCAACGTCTTCTGCCTTTTTGATCAATGAAGACTATGGAAGAGACACAGAAAAAAAACCAGCATTAGATCTATTAGCACAAACGTCCTTTCACAGTAACTCATAGAGTCATAAAATGTTTTACAAACCTGGCGCTCTGGAAATTTTGGCATCTCAGCTAATACATCCATAAAGGCAGCTCCTTTTTTACTCAACTCAAAGTATTCAACTGCCCTCTGCTGTATTTCTACATCAATACAACTCTCATACCTGCCAAAACAAAATTTTTTTAGGAAATTCGATTGGATTACCAGAAAATATAAACAGAACATAAAATAATAAGCAAAATATTGGGAAGGACAACAAGGTTTGCAAGTCTCACTTCTTAAATACAGCCCAAATTCTTTTTTGCAGTTCTGGATCGGGGGGTTGAGTGTGCATAAGAAGCTTCGCATATGTGGAAAGAAGAATAGGAATGGTGGGAGTCCTGAGAAAAGAAAAAAGGGAAAAGAGGAAGCATTTAAGACATACCCAAAGAGAAGAAGAGCACAATGCAGCATTTGTGTTGCCCTTACGATACTGTGGGAAGCTTTTCATGTAAGATGCTAAAGAGTTCACTTGCACTACATCCAGGTTGTCTAGCTAAAAGGTGACCATACTCCCCCAAAATATAAGCACTGACCTGAAAATTAGAAGATAACCAATATTTTGGTATTAAGCATTCTTATTTTGTACTTTGCAAACAATTTAGATACAGATATAACTGTATCAGAATGTGTAGCAAGGTAGTAGCTCTAATTCCAATTTAAATTACATTATTATTTATCAGCAATATGCAATATAGAGAATGTGTTAATGGGAAGCGAGAATGCACAACCTTCACCATGGTCTCATGTATTGCGATTTTGTCCAAATATTCTCTTGCTTTTGATGCGGCGTATGGCTGTCATATAAAAAACAGTTGTAAGCTTTCTGAGTGTCATGAGTAGGATAAACAATATAATTTATCCTAAAAACGTTTTTAAACCTGCAGGTCTTCATTATTTGTGACAAACTGAACAACACGAAACCAAATATCATCGCTAACAAAATCCCCAGCCTTGTCGATCAACTGAAGGATCACATCTACATACCTGAGAACATCAAAGTTAACATCTCAACCAGTTGTTTGTGTAAGGATCTAAAAAGTGACACCAAATGGCCAATGCATGTCACTGTAACCAAATTGTGTGCATGAAAAAGGTGTGCATATACTTTTTTCGAGTTCTCCTTACCATGATAGATCAGGAGCAAACTTCTCAGCTAGGATAGCAGCTTTAAGTGATAATTCCTCCCGCATAGAAAACTCTGCTGTGCTAAGATACTGCAATGTATTTTTAGGTTCCATGTAAGCTTAAACACTACACAACTTAATCCTTCCTTTCTGTTAAACTTCACAAGTCATAAGGAGATTACAAATCAAGAAAATATCAATATGAAGCAAGGTCAAAGAATTACCTGCAACAACTCTTCGACTATATCCTTTGCATTTGACACATCACACATCCCATATAGCAAATCAAGAGCTCGTCTACGAATACTGCAGAAAGTTGAAACCAATAGTGAATCTGATACCATTAGCAAAAGAGCCAAGAGAATATAAATCAAACTATTTATTCTTGAAACAGAAGCCACAATTTGCAACGGGAATAGGATTAATACCTAATGGACTTAAGATAAAAATAATAGAGCTATGACTGATTTCATGATTAAAAAAATTGTTGTTCTGGTTCCAAACTAGAGCATTAAAGAGGTACTGATCCGGGTTCACAAGCCATAAAAGCTGATGCTGAGATGGAAAATTAAACTAACCTGATGTCAGGGTCTTTCAAGGAGGTGATTATCTGAGACTGATGCTTTTTTATGATATCTTGAACATCTGTGACCATCAGCATTCGTGTCATATTTTCCTGCAATGTTTTCAATACATGCATCATGAGAAGCCACATAGTGCACCACCAAACACTTTACAAGTTACTGTTCTAGCTAGGCTTAGATACAGGAAGTGGGTATCTGAGATCTTACCAAGCCTAGATATCTGATGTTGGGTTCCCGGACAGAAATAAACTTGCCAAGAAGAGCAACACACTGTGACATCATTTCCTTCTCAGCATCAAGATGCATGACCTATATTGAAACAGATTAACAAGTTAGGAGGTTGCACACTAAGCCAGAGATTGTTGAGCAAACTCACAACTATCCATGATAAACCTCTTAGAAATAGTGTCAAACCTTCACGCAGAGCAAGTAATATTATTTACGTTCAAACAAGAATAAGAACCGACAAAGAATTCAAACACACGAAGTTTCTCCAGCAAAGCCAAAAAAATATTTTAAAATATTCAAGCACACATTAGTATTCTGTTTTGAGTAAATGTGATTGAACCAGAAGTTAAGGAGGTGTAAAGAGGAATGGGATAGAGATTGGTGCACTAGTAAATTTCATGGCATCAAATTTTTCCTCAGCTGTTTCACGAACTTACCAGGGATAGAGCTTCAAACAGAACAGCATGAGATGCATTGTTCTTATTCACATTTTTTACAACATCTGTTCCCATCAATATTCGCTGAAGGACCTGAAATTTCCATGAAATGTCATGAGAGAGAATACAAAATTTTTTTTTAAAGATTTACACAAGAAAAAATGAACCTCAAAGAGAGCTTTTCTGGTACTGGGATCTTCAATGGTTGGGAAATATTGAAGAGCCCTCATTGCCTTAACCTGTACTAATCACAGATATATAAGTATCCAAGGTACCTTTAACTGAGCAACAAAAATACACCAAAGCTGGGTCAAGCCTCTTTATAGGCTTATTTCACATAAAATGTTTAAAAGCAGGGGAATGGAAAAAGATGTGACTAAAAAAAATACAGCTATGTTAAACAAGACTAAATAAGCTGGGTTAAGACAAACCTGCAGCCAAGGAGATGGAATGCCATAGTATGTGTACTCCTGAGGGACGTCCTGGTTCCTAGCAAGGCGTTCCAATATTTTGACACATTTAGGTAGACAACTTGAGTACGCCTCATGATTATAAGATACCAGAGCTACAAGAAGACTTGTAGAGGATGTCAAGACACCAAGATCTCGTTCATCCAAGAGTTGTGCCATACGATCCGCCCTGAATATACATGACGATGAGGATATATGAAAGATGCACGAGTAAAACCAAACAACCAGTAACCCCAGAGTATTAATACATACCAGCCATCCACGTTGACAGCATCAGGATTTTTTCGGAATAATCGCAGTAGGCATAATGCTGCTTTTTTCCTTACAAGAGGTCTGCAACTACTAGAAATCTGCAGCAAACAAGCCCCATTTAATATTTTCACTTATATTGAATATAACCCATAGCTTGTCGTCCTTTGGAATCACTTACAAGTAGCTTTTGAACATCAGGAGCCAATGACTCAGCAAAATCTCTTCCACCGATATTTCCAACCTACAGGACAGAGAAAGCATGGCAAGGTAAGAAAGCTAGGAAAAACTAATACCAATTTAATGTAGTAAAAAGGCTTTAAATCATGCATAGAGCACGAAAGACATAATGTATTCAAAGACTTTCACTAAAACAGCCATTTAACTACATCTCTTAATCAGAAAGACCTAACTATGCTGTAAGATCTCAACGTAGTATGGACAAGAGACCACATACCAAGGTCAGTGCTAGGCATTGGAAAGTCTCATTCCGACCGATAATATCGTTCCGCACTGTATTTATTGCCAACCTCAAAAAGTCATGATTTTCATTGAGCAAACAAGATGTAACAATGTAGCCAACCTGTAATCATTGATGAAAAGTTTAATACCTGCAAATTAGGTCAGGAACATAAAACAATATAAATTGAAAACGCAAACCCTTGGGATACAAGAATAGTTCCTGGTTAAGAGTTGCTAAGAAGTTACTAAGTAAGTCATGCATATAAATAAATGCCTCCAATACTATACCAAGGCCATCCAAACTGAATAAGTTGCAAGGGCGTGAAATAGTATCAAAGTCTACCATTCCACTATCTTCTGAGTTTTTTTTTTTTCTTTTTTTGAGCTTAATCACTAGACTTGAATCAGAGAAATACCCCCACCTATTCTCTTCTCCTAGCCTTAGAAAGCAATATTTCATTTCTTGAGAAAACAAAACATCGACTTACCTGCTTTTCTGGATACTTTGGCGCAGATATAAGCGAAACCGCCTCCATATGGCCAAAATCCACATCGTAGCCTAACATATGTATATAAAGCATTTTCCAAACATATTTCTTCTTTTTATATGGTGTCAAAACCTGTAAAATATAAAACAACGAGGAGAAAGTAATCAAAGAGTGCATTTAATTCATTTCTAAAATGAAACTCTTTCTACGAATAAATCTGGTGTTGGTCCAACTGGCCACACATGGACACTACAGGTCGGCTACAGCTCTGCTACTTATGGTATGGAACCGGAATTTCACCGCGACATCAACATAACTCTTCTTAATTAGCTATTGTAAATCTTTCAGTAACCCTTCATTCTTTCCTTAGACCATCACTACATAACCGAAGTTACTGCCTGGCCTTTCTTTCCTTATAGCACTCTAATATAATTATGTTCTTAAATAAACATAGAATAGTTTATAGTCTTCCATCTATCAACTTGAAATATACTCACGACATTCCATTAGAAAGCAGTAATGATGTTTTAAAGAGTAATAAAATGGCTAGCTATACAACGGAAACACTACACTGCATCTTTGTTTCAACTACATTCTTCTCTAACTCCTTTTATCAACCTATCCTCATCTCTAACATAAGGAATTCTAATTAATTTTTAAGTAAAACAATCTCATAAGGAGAAGTATCTCACATATCTGTAATCAATACAGAACCTCAAGGGATACTTGGACACTGAATTACCACTCTCAATTGAGAATATAATACAGATAAAACAAAAAAAGAAGATAATGGACTGCCCACAGAGAAGAAGCCTCAAACCTTTTCATTTTTGAAGCATGTACGTATGTTCCCGAGCTCTTTATCAACTCTGAGTCGCTCGGCTTCCTTGTTCTGGCAATTACGTATGTCGCTAATGAAGACTGAGAGACCTCTCATTCCGGTCATGGTGGAACCGAGTCCCGCAGATCCACCGTCCTCCGCCGCCTCACACGGAGCAGATCGAAACTCACCAAACCGGATCTACCAAGGAAGTAAAATCGCAAACTAGAGCTGAAGCATAAGCAAATTCGCTGGGAGCAGAGATCGAAACCCGAATCCAGAAACGTAAATAATGACACCTCCGATGGAAGAAAATTCAAAAGGAGAGAGTGATCTTTGCACACGAGGAGAGAGAAGCCTGCGGGGGAGAGTCAGACGACTTATACTTTTCTTTATTTACAACTAATGACTGTTTAATTTTTTTGTGTAATTTTGGAAAATCCTAAATTGACTCGTCAAAAAACAAAATTACGCGTCTAGGCCTTTGGACTCAATTTGATAATTTATAAGTTTGCGTACTATTTTGTCAAAAACTCGTCTCCTTGCACCCTCTAGGGTAATATTTTATTTACTGCAGCTCATTAATTCGTTTCACTTTTACTTTGTCGCGGTGAATGCATTCAATTTTACGATGAGAAATCGGGTTAGCTCGGGTCGGGTCATGCCGTTGTTGTGTATATGGGCTAAGCTTTGTCCCACCACAATATTTATGGGACCGAATCGAGTAGGCATACAATTGTGTCGGTCTGGAGAAATATGTATTTCATTCTTTTGTCTGTTTCGGATTATTGAATACGAAATGTGATTATAAACTTTATTAATTTACACAAAAGTTACAGTTGAAGGAATATAGATTAATTGGAATATTAAAGTTAATGATGGGAGTAAAAATAGTATTAGGGGGGCACAAAACAGAAACAAGAGAACAAAAAAGATGCGGATCATCATTTAGTAGCAGTTGGATGACAGGGGTGACCAAGCTGTCACTAAGAAGATCCCTACATCTAATATCAAATGATGCTTGCCATTAAAGTATCCTAAGAATATTTTGATTCTTTTGTTTTTTTGCAAGCAATATATGATATATCGTTTTTCCTTTTTAATTTGCTTTAAAATTTTATTTTACTTATTTATTGATACCAACAAATTCTCCTTTTCCAACTTCTTACTTTTTTTACGGGGAAAAAGGTAAAAAGGAAAGGGAAAAAAATGTCTCTAAAATTACACGAGTGAGTCACACACTCAAAAGTCAAAACGTCAAAAAGGCCAAAAATGACGTTTAGTCGACGTAATTCGCAAAATATTTTGTGGACACTTTATTTATTTATAAAATGCAGATGCTAAATGCTGATAAAATGTTCAAGAGTATTGCATTATGCCTACGATTAAGAAAACTAAACTCCATGAGATTCTCAACTTCCAAAAACCAAATCGAAATTTGTTGTCTCGAGTATTCCGGTTAGAAGAATCCGGTACAGCTCACTGACCACATTCTTTCACTAGCTCTCGCTAAAATACACTACTAATCTCATTAACGATATTTAGATAACCAACATCCCCCATCAGATTAGTATCTTCGGAGGAAACATCTAGGCTGGTTTACTACTGGACGCCGGACAATTTGGCCCAATCTACAAATTGCATACCGCCATATACATTGTTAGCAAACCGGACTCCCACCGTGAATGCCATGGCCACCACAGGGATGCGTTTGGCCGCGGAAGAACCTTCCACCACGCGTTCGAGGCCGTTGACAATTTGGTAACGCGCATTGGAAGATAAGCCAAGGAACACACCTGAAGAAAAGCACAATATAGAGAAGAGAGTGAGTCTTTATGTAATCAACAATTCATAGAGTGAACTTCAGGTTTGTCTCTGAGCTCTGTAATTAAATTACCCTGTCCATAAATCTAATATTGCAAACAACATAACAATCTAGCTAATACCTTTCACCAGAATCTGTCGCATAATCAATTCTTGGTATCTATCATTGGCAATTAAGGTTCTTTACTTTCTAAAAGCTAAGACAGGTTAAAAAAAAACCTATGGCTGATAACAAGAACTCGTAAAAAGAGTAAGACAACACAATATTGACGGTTCAAGACTGTCGTTTTCAACATCAGAGTCGTTTACATCCAACATCAGAGGAGAAAAGCTATCATGACTCTGCAGAACAAAGTTAGAGATCAAAAGAAAAGCTTACCCCATAGAGCAGCGCTTTCGAAAAGAGGTGGAATAGGGACGTCTTCCTCTGATTTCTTCACACTCCTATTGACATAGGAAACCCCAAATTTCAGTGAAGAACAGTTTTTAGACATTCAAACCCCAAACCCCAGAGAAACTCAGAACTCAGAAGACTCATTTCATCATAAACTCAGATCAAATAAGCTCGATGGTGAAAGAATACCGTTTTGCCGTCATGATCAGGTTTGCAATTCCCTGACCGATGAGGCCGCAGCCGAATCCAACCGACCCATACAAGAGTCCCTAGACAAAGAAACACATCGATTAAATTAAATCAAAGGTAAGGATGATCCACAAAGAACAATAAAGCAATAGTTCTTCTCCATACCTTGTAGAAGAACGTTGCAATGCGCTGGTTAACTGAGAATTTACATCCCGGTCTTTCAGCTTCAAAAACACTTCATAAGAACACAAAAAAACCGTATAAATACATCTCATCCCGAATATGCAGCCATCATCAGTGGGAACAGTTAACCCATTCCGATAAGCACCAGTGGGAACAGGTAACCCATTTGTACATTACTTGGAGCCATAAGTGAAGAAAAAAAAACAACCGAGAGACAGTGACAGTCTTACCTGCTAGGAAGGGATGCACAAGCACGTCTAAGGTCCTTGAATAAACCTGTTGATGATGCCACGGACGGCTTCCCAATACGTGCATAGGGAGCCAATAATCCAACCAACGCAACATCAACCACAAGACCAACTAAAAGATCAGCAGCATACAGCTCAAACTCTGACCAGAAATCTTCCCCTCTTTTCTGTACTTCTGCAAAAGTTGCACAGCAAGAGTCTATGGCTACCTGCATTAAATCCGTAGAACAAGATCTTTCACATTCAATCCTTGGACACAATCCTAAATAAGTAGTCCAAGAAAAATGTTAGCTTAACCGTTGACAAACCTCGGTTCCAACTTTGAAAAGAAATGAAGGATCTGCAAGCATTCTATTTCGAAGCATCGCACATGACCTCATCAGAAACCCAAGCGGCCAAACAGAACCCTACAAAAATTTTAACCCTCAATCATGAATACATCATACACTTATAATCAAAATAAGAATCACTAGCACATTTTAACAAAAGCAAAAACCTGTAGATCGAGGTAACGAAGAAGGAACAGTTTCCGAATCCCCACAGATTTAGCCGCCTCCAACATATCCTCCGGTAACGTAATCCCTCTACGTTCTGTCTCTTTCATAACTTCGTCAAACTTCAATATCGGACCAAACTCCTTCTCCTCAGCTTTATCTGCTTCATCCTCTCCATCATCGCCTTCTCCGTCTCCTCCTCCTCCTCCGCCTCCATTACCACCATTTCCACCGCCGTCATTATTCCCATCCCCATCGCCGCCATCACCATCATCAAGCTCCGGCTCCAGATCGCTTAAAGTCTCATCCTTTAAGCCGCTATAAGCCCACTCCGGTACTGATCTACCGGAGATTTCACCGGTAAGCACATCCGATCCCACACATCGGAGTTTCAAATTCCGAGAAGACAAGTCCGAGTTCAAATGGATCCGTCTAGATTCAACACCAGGGCTTCTACGGAAACAAATCGACCCAATTCCAAACCTTTGACCGGCTCTGCATTGCTTTCGCAGCTCTACACTATTGAACCTATCGTTGGAGAATGTTGAAATGTGGGAAATTTTTAGGGATATAGACATTTGCCTATTCCAAAATTCTCGAGTTTATGTGATCTATGAAATGAAAGTTGCTTAAAAGTTATAAATGAATTTTGGAGTTAAAGACGGAAGATGACGGAGTTATGTATGCGTTTTGATCAGTTGGTCGAGGTTTAAGGGTTTTTGAACATACATACACTCATGCCGTAATAGGGGAGACGACCAAGGAGGAGAGAATAATCAGGTACGGCTATCTATACAGAAAGCTAAACAAATGGCGACATGGTATTGGTTGAAAAGATTCCGTAAAAGCATAATTAGGGAGTGTTTTAATGACTTTAGATGTTTATTTTTTTGTACGATTAATGACTTTAGATGTTAGGTAGAATATGTTGTTATTCAATCAAGATTTTACTAAATTCTTTTAAAGTTTGGTGATATTAGTTACTGATTTGTAAAAATTCATTTAAAATCTTAATAAATATGTGGTTATTGGATTTGGAGTTTTACAAAGTTTATGTGTTATTAAATTAAAACAAAAGAATCTCTGAGTGTTAATGAATTAAAATTTTGTGTTATTGGTTTATGATTTTAAACTCTTTTTTTTACAAAATAAAGTCATAAAAAGTATCTTATAAATACATGGATTGTTTGTGAGACTTTACAAGACTATAAAAAAATTAATCAACAAGATTTCAGAAAATTCTCAAACAATCCTTTAAACTCTCAAACAATCATAATGATTTTACTAATCATCTAAATTTCTTATAAGTTAGAATCCAATAACACCCCCTTAGTTTACTACTCCAATAATTTTCTCGGCCGTAGAGTCCCAAATAAGTCAATAACGATTTCATACAGCTCGAGTTTTTGTGAACCGTGATGATAATAAAGAAGCAACTCTTGTGTTGGGTTTCTCGAAATATTGTCTGAAGATCAAATAATTCGGTGCCGCGAGGAGCTATAAGCTGAGAGAGCTTCCTTTCAGGGTGAGTCATGGGAAGTTTCATTTGATTTTTTCGAGTTAATCAGAACATTTCTTTTTGGATGAACTGAATTTTCTGATACTCTAAAATTTGCTTCTATTTTTTTTTTCTTTCCTAGTTTTATTAGATCGAGAGACTCATCATCATTTCACTGTTGGTATTTTAAAGTTTGAACTCAAGATTTTTGGTAGATAAAGGAGAATCATTTGTTTTTTTCATCTATAAGAAATTGAATAAAACTGAAGTTTGGATTTGGTGATTATTATGTCGATGCAGAAGGAACATCTATTGAATGGCCGAGGCAGTTGTAACTTTTGGATTGCAGAAGCTATGGGAGCTTCTAGTTCGAGAAACCAACCGGCTAAAAGGAGTCCATAAACAAGCTACTGAACTACAAAGCGACTTAAAAAGGCTCAAATCGTTTGTGAAAGATGCAGAAACTAAGAAAAGTAAAAGTGAGAGAGTGAGAAACTGTGTGGATGAGATTGTAGAGATTGTGTATGATGCTGAGGACATAATCGAGAGTTTTCTTATCAAAGAAGAAAAGTGTGGAAGAGAAAGAGGGATTAAGAAGCATTTAAGGAGTGTTTCTTGTATTACATTTTCTGACCAGGAGTTTGGTTTACAAATCAGAAGCATTATCACTAGAATCTCCAAGGTAATAGACAGTATGGAGAGATTTGGAGTGAGAGAGATCATCAACAAAGAAGAAGAAGAAGAACTAGTTGGTAAATTTGTGGAGATACGACAATCTTTTCCTAGCGTTTCTGAAAGCAGCCTTGTTGGTGTGGAGCGTAGTGTTGAAGAATTAGTGAGTCATCTTGTTGGAGAGAATGGTGTTCAAGTGGTCTCAATATACGGGATGGGCGGTGTTGGGAAAACCACTCTTGCTAGACAAGTTTTTCATCATGAGATGGTGCAGCGCTATTTCAGTGGATTCGCTTGGGTGTTCGTTTCACAGGAGTGTAGACAAAAACATGTGTGGCGGGCGATATTACAGAGCCTTAGACCGAAAAGTGAGGAACAGAGAATTGTGGATATGACAGTGTCTGGACTCCAAGATGAGCTGTTTAAACTACTTGAAATCGAGAAATGCTTGATTGTCCTTGATGATTTATGGAGCAGTGCAGCTTGGGAGCTTATAAAGCCAGCATTTCCACATAGATCAGGTGATTCTTGACCATGAATCATAATGTTTTTATGTAGAATATTTCTGAAATTCAAAAGCATTTGTCTCAGTTGGTGTCTAATATTGAAACATGGTCAACTTTTCCAGCTAGCAAGGTATTACTCACTTCTAGGAATGAGGGTGTTGGTTTGCATCCAGATCTAAGATCCGTCATCTTTAGGCCTAGATGCTTAACTCATGAAGAAAGCTGGGAAGTTTTTCAAAACATAGCTTTGTTTGAGAGAAACGATATAGGTATGCCCTTAACTATACAAGAAACCAAAGATAAATTTGAAAGGTAATCTAAACGCTAAAAAGAATGAGCTAAGAGACTAATGTTTTGTGTGTAGAGTTTCAGGTTGATGATATATTCGAAGAGATTCAACAAATGCTCAAACATTGTGGAGGGTTACCATTAGCTGTGAAAACTCTTGGAGGGTTGTTAGCTACAAAACGTACAGCGTCCGAGTGGATAAAGGTACACAACAATATTGGATCTCATATTGTAGGAGAGATTGGTGAAAATGGCGGAATCGGTAGTTTGGTATGCAATGTGATATCTTTGAGTTATGAAGATCTACCTTCTCATTTGAAGCATTGCTTTCTCTACCTTGCTCATTACCCAGAAGATCATGAGATACAAACAGAGACATTGTTCAATTACTGGGTGGCAGAAGGAATAGTGATGATGCATAGTGAAGAGACTACTATCGTAGATCTAGCTGAGGATTATCTGGAGGAATTGGTTAAAAGGAGTATGGTATTAGTTGGGAAGAGGAACACTGTGACATCAAGAATTGAATCTTGTCGTCTGCATGATATTGTTAGAGAAGTTTCTTTGTTTAAAGCTAAAGAAGAGAATTTCATACAATTTTTCAGTGCTCAGATCCTTGTCTCGAATGCTACTAACGCTCTGTCACCAACTGTATCCACCAACAGATCACGCAGACTCGCTGTACATTTGGTTGATGCTGAAGAAAATGAACCTTGTATATTTCAGCAAAAACAGATTCAAAACCCCAAAGCAAGGACCCTTTTGTATATCACTAGAGATTTCAGTCCTTGGATATTATCAACCCCAAGTTTTGGAGGTTTACAATCACTTAGAGTATTGGATCTCTTTGGAGCACAATTCAGAAGACGCAAGTTACCTAAGGGCATAGGGAAGCTGATACACTTGAGGTACCTGAGTTTGAAAGAGACAAACTTGTCTGTGTTGCCGTCTTCTATTGGGAATCTAGTGTTGTTGGTTTATTTGGATTTGGAGATTTACGAGACAATGGTTCACATACCAAACGTCTTAAAGAAGATGAAGAAGCTGAGATATCTTATGTTACCCGACGAACTAAGCTCTAAAACGAAGTTGGAGCTAAGTGCTTTAGTGAAGTTGGAGACCCTCAAGAACTTTTCATTAAAGCACAGTAGCGCTAAAGATCTCATCAATATGACCAAACTCAGAACTTTGTGGATCTGTTGTGCCTCTGTTAACCCTGAAGAGGAAGTATTACCTTATTCGCTCGGTGCATCACTGAAACAGTTGGAGGAGTTGATGTTATACAACAAAATAAATGACCAGGCTGAAGCCATGAAGATCGATGCAGGAGCCTTTGTTTCAAGTTTTCTAAGACTCAACCAATTAAGTTTAGATATAAAGATAGATAAGTTACCTAATGAAGCTCAATTCCCTTCCCGGATCGCTTTTGTTTCATTATCCTCTTGTGACCTACCCGAGGATCCAATGCCAGTTCTTGAGAAGCTACATAGCTTAAAAATTCTTAGTCTAGAACTTAATGCTTTCACAGGGAGGAAAATGGTATGCTCAAAAGCCGGCTTCCCTAAATTGCACACTCTAGAGTTTTCAATACTTGATAACCTTGAAGAGTGGGTCGTAGAAGACTATTCAATGTCGTGTCTTTGTCATTTAGAGATCAATGACTGCAGAAAGTTGAAGAGTCTTCCTGGTAGATTAAGAGACATCACTACTTTAAAGGAGCTAAGAGTAGGATGGATGAAGAATGAATTCAAGAACAAGTTAATCCAAGGTGGAGAAGATCACTTCAAAATCAAACATGTAGCTTCTGTTATGTTTTACAATTGTGGGGACGAATAAGAAACAAGTCTTTTGTCATTATACAATACTCGACCATTTTGTTTCTCACATTTTGAGCACAAACTTGCTTCTGCATACCTTGCTATAACATAGAATCGATGTTACAAAAAGGAAAAAGAAAAAACTTTAAAATCAATTTCACATTTTAAACCAACCAAGCCAATCCGAAATTGTTCTAGTCAATCATATCACGGTTAAGGTTTAACCAAAAAGATTTCAAGCCATTTCGTACTAAACCAAAATTAGAAAAATCTGAGATTAACGGTTAAACGTTTACAACAGTACAATAAGTATTTATTACTTCTAATTTTAGTAAATTTGTTAGCATGATTATGTTTAACTCAAATTGTCATTATAACAAAAAGAATTATTCTTATTTTTTTGTCCACAGCTTTTATAAATAGACTCAATTGAACCAAGAGTTTAGAAAATTGTTTACATAGAGACAAAGTATCGGTTCAACACGCGCTCGGCGTGCCAACTTATCCGCTTAAAAATTAGAGTAACGAGAGACTTTAACTAACGAGAAAGAAATAAACACTTCCTTGTTTTAATGACAACTAGGGATGAACCCGCACATACGTGCGGGGTTGATTTCGAAAGTTTGTATTACATACGTGCGTGCAGGGTTGATTTCAATATATTACATATGTGCAAGATTAAGTTTGTAAACGTATTTTTAAGTAATGTTATTTAATTCATAATCAGAAGAATTCATATCAGTTTCATGTCGTTTTTAATTCGAGTTAGATAAAGAAATTATCAGATTTGTTTTCGTTAAGTTAAGAACATTACATAAAAGAAAAATAGTAAAACAAAAAGTCACAATAAGATGATTATTTTATAACCGTAATGTCCCATCTCATCTATATCATGTTTTCCATCTTATAATCGTGGTTTTAAAACTCATTTGAGATTATATATTTTAGTCTAACATATAAAAGAATAGGTAAGAGTTTCGGAGCCACAAATACGTTTGCTTTGCTTTCTTCAAATTTTTGAATGTTTGAAATAATAATCGCTTTAGATCGACATGATAGCGGATCCGGATAAAGTGTAAACCGGATTAGTGATAATCTAGATTTCTATGTAAATCGTGAACTATCAAACCAGGTAAAAACAACCAAAAAAAACACTAAAACTTCTTGAAACAAATGACCCAAATATAGTTGTCAAGCGAGTCAAACTCGTCCACTATGTCTGGCCTGCAACGAACTATAATATTTTAACCCGCCAAAACCCGTTCTTCGAAATTCGCATGAGTAAATAGTATATATGTATCTCCCTTAGTTGAATATGTGTTATCCAAAATTTATGCCTTGTATTTTACCAACATTACGTTAGACACTATTTTTTTATTATTTTCCGAATTACCAGCGCTTTTCATGTACCCATTATTTCATCTTTCAATATTTAAAATAAATAGGAAATTTTAGCTATTTTAATTTCACGTTTCTGTATTGTACTCGTAAATTGATATTTGAAAGTCAAAATTGAATTTAATTATCCAAATTATCCAAATATTTCGAAGTATATAATGCTATGTTCAACTCTCGGTATTCCTCTATCTGTATAATACATTGAATGTACAGAGGTGGCTTTATAACTATCATACTATAGATATAATATATGTAGATGTAACTTAATAATTTTCATATTTAGTGTAAAATTTGAAATTTTTAAATTTTAGCTAGCCAAAAACAGTTTGTTATTTTTATGTCCAGTTCCATATTATTAAAAATAATTTTTAGTATTTAAATTACATCTTCCTACTATTTTACGTTATTTTTTTTTTAATTTGCAATATATATAATTTTATGTCTACACCCACTACATAATCAAAAAGATCATGTCATTATCATGGTTTGTGAGAACGAAAGAATCTTGTTCCATTTTAAATAATTTGTTTAAAAATCTAGTTTAATATGTAGATGTTATACACTCGATTTTGAATCATACAAAATATATTTCAATATGTAGATTTAATATAGATTGGTTTAGATTTTATTGTTAAGATTTTAATAAATGGAAATTTTAACCGATGAATCTACACTAATTAGTTAGTTTCCTAAATTATAGAATCGATCAATATTTTTATAATTAATAGGACATATTTTTACGGTTTGTTTCTCCACATTTAAGGTTGACTTTTATTTCTAGTACGACATTATATAATTTCTTCGCAAGTACGAAATTCTTTAAGTTTAAGAGATTTTATGTGATATTTTAAACATAATCATGCTAACAAATTTACTAAAATTAGAAGAAATAAATATAAATTATTCAAATAAATATAAATTTTATCATTAAAACAAAAAAAGTTTAATAAATCTAAAGACGATAAAAAAAAAAAAATTTATTTAACTGAAAAATTGTCAAATCAAAACCGGACCCTGATATGAAAACAAACCGAAACTTCAACTATATTCTGTAACAGTAGCGCGCGTTCCAAAAGTCCAACAAAGTCAAAACGCCGTACAGAGCCATATTGTGTTTAACACATAGAGGACTCATAGTATACTCTTGTAGCCGAAGACATATTCACTCGAATCTAACCTACTCAACAATTTATTGACAAGTGATCCAAAAACCAATGAAGTACTTTGCCCAGATAAATTTACTTGTCATATCCATCCATCTATACATTGCTGCGATTTAGTTTTCTAGAATGAAGCAATGTGCTCTTTCTTATCTCTGTACAATCATTCTTGTTGCACATATAGATTGTTTTTTTTCAACCAAGCTTTTCGGCTAGGGTTGCTACAAGATCTTCCCGAGCTTTCTCTAAGGCACTTGGGAGATTTTCAGGTTTTCTGCCGCCTGCTTGAGCAAAATTGGGCTTTCCACCACCTCCTCCGCCGCACATCTTAGCTATGGAGCCAACGAATTTCCCTGCTTGAACTCCTAAAGAGACTACTCCGGGACTAAATGCAGCAACTAAACTAACCTTGTCTTTTTCTGGAGATGATCCTAGTACCACAGCGACTGGATCTTCCAATGTACTTACCAAATGCTCTGCTGCACTCTTTAACGAGTCGGCATCAGTGTCATCCATCAACTCAACGAGCACTCTGAAGGAATCAAACATTCACAGGAAGAGCATGTGTCATTTTCTTCTGAGAATAATTATCATATACACCATTTTAAGCAGGAAACATTAGATTTTGATACCTTATCGTCTGCGAAGTTCCTACGGTAAATGCTTTGTTCGATATGACAGATGCTTTATAGACCGCTGCTTTTGAACGCAAGTCTGAGGCTTCTTTTCTAGCAGCACGCAGTTCCTCTAGAAGATTCTCCACTCTGCTTGTAACATCCTCTGCTTTCACCTTCAGATTAAACCACACCACAATTAAATATGTCACAAGTAACTACTATCTTGAAAGCAGCAAATATGATAATGGTTGACAAGAAAAGAAATCAAAACTCTCTAGAAGCAGAATACCTTGAGAGTCGAGCATAGACGTGTCATTTGAGAATCCCTTGAGTTTATGTATTCAATGAATGCTTCACCTGCAACTGCTTCGATACGCCTGATTCCAGATGCAATGCCCTGTTCTGAGATAATCTTGAAGGCTCGTATCTCTGCGGTATTGCCAACATGAGTGCCACCGCAAAGTTCCATGGAGACACCAGGTACTTCTACTACACGAACCTGCGATTTATGTAAGGGTCCTCTTGGTCAAGCCAAATCAACTTATAACCAAACTATAACACTGTATACACTGATGTGGTTCTCTTGATCCAGGCTTTATGAAGATGATAAACTAGTATTTTGAAGTTCCCCAGAACCTATACAATTTTTGAATAGTTAATAGTGTGACATCTCTCATACCTCGTTTTCATCATATTTTTCCCCAAACATTGCAATGGCTCCAGCTTGTTTCGCATCAGCAAGAGGAAGGACTTTTGTTTCAAGACGTGTAGCATCCCCAATCCATCTATTGATCAGGCTTTCGATTTCCTCAAGCTCATTAGCATGCAGGGACCGATTAAAATTGAAATCGAATCTGAGGCGGTCAAAAGCTACTAATGAACCAGCCTGTGATGTTTCTTGTCCTATTACTTTCTTAAGTGCGGATTGCAGCAAATGGGTGGCGGTATGGTGAACCTGGAAAGTTAACAAAAAGGATCAAGAATTTGAAAGAAAAGAGGCAGTTGGGATATTGGGATGTAAAATAACATTCAAACGTACCTTTGCTCGTTGCCTCAAGTCTGCATCTACTGCTGCTTCCACCTCCTTGCCAACTTCCAGAGCTCCACTTTTTACAGTGCCCTTGTGAACAAATATTTTAAGAGACTTCTGCACATCACGTACCTCAACAACAGCTTTCTCTTGGTTCCCATCACTGCTAACATACAGAAAACCATGATCAGCAATTTGACCTCCAGATTCAGCATAGAAAGGAGTTCTGTCCAGCAAAATATCTACATCACTGCCTTCAGAAACCCTTATCACAGGCTTCCCATTCACCAAAAGACTTTTCACAACAGCATGAGCAGAGAGACTGTCATATCCGAGGAACTCAGTGTCCGCAATATTTTTCGTGATGTCAGCATCGTCTTCAACTGTCAGTTTTACAACATTGTGGGCAGCTTGAGATTGCCGCCTTTGGTTCTCCATTTCCACTTCAAAACCTTTCATATCTATACTGACTCCACGTTCTTCAGCAACTTCTGCTGTTATCTCCACAGGGAAGCCATATGTGTCATACAGAAGAAACGCGTCTTTTCCATCCAGATAAGGGCTATCTTTATTTTTATCAGCAATTGACAGGGCATCGTTAAGCTTTTGGTCAAGTAACTTTTCTCCTCTTTCCAGAGTTTTCTTGAAGTGAAGTTCCTCTTGCCTTATCTCCTCAATGATTCGTGGGGCTTTTACTTTTACATCTGAATCAATATAAGTGCTCAATTCTATCACCTTTTCAGCAACTGCTGGCAAAAACGCTCCCTTTAGATTACCACTTCTATCCCCATTTATTCCGAGAGACTTCCCCTTCCGAACTGCCCTTCTTATTAACCTCCTTACTACATAACCTCTGCCAATATTTGAAGGCGAAACACCGTCTGATATGAGATAGACAACTGCCCGCATGTGATCTGCAATCACTTTAAGGCTTGTCTTTGCTTTGTCATTTGCAGAGTCATATGAGATATTCGCCAACTCTGAGGTCTTCTCAATGATTGGATATATCAAATCTGTCTCATAGTTGTTTGGAACCTTCTGAAGGATTTGAGCTATACGTTCCAGACCAAGACCAGTGTCAATATTCTTCTGTTTCAAGGGCTCAAGCAATCCATCTTCCGTCTTGTTATACTGCATAAAAACCAAATTATAGAACTCGATAAATCTGGTATCATCCCCAAGATCAACATCTTCATTATAACCTCTCTCCGGATAGAAGTCATAATACAACTCTGAGCATGGACCACAAGGACCAGTTGGTCCACTGGTCCAAAAGTTGTCAGCTTCACCCATTCTCTTTATCCGCTCAACAGGCACACCAACTTCATTCTTCCAGATTTCAAAAGCTTCATCATCGTCTTCGTAAATGCTAACCCAAACTCTATGAGCAGGTAGGCCAAACTCTTTAGTTGATAGCTCCCATGCCCACCTTATCGCATCTTTCTTGAAGTAATCTCCAAAGCTAAAGTTCCCAAGCATCTCAAAGAAGGTATGATGCCTGGCCGTTTTTCCAACATTCTCCAAATCGTTGGTACGTATGCACCTTTGTGCAGTGGTTGCACAAGGAACCTGTCTAGGCACCTACATCAATTTAAAAAAAAAGTCCCACCAACATACATTATCTTCAAGTCTCTAAATGCACGAAAACAGTAACGTTTGGCTTGAGCTATATTTATACCTTTCCAAGGAAAATAGGCTTAAACTGAAGCATTCCAGCAATTGTTAATAAGACAGTAGGATCTTCTGGCACGAGAGACGCGCTTGGAAGCAATTTATGCCCACGAGAGGCATAGAATTCGAGAAAACGCCGACGTATTGAGTCTCCACTAACATCATTGGACTGAAAACCCTCCCTAGCGTCCTCAGACACCGGCTGTACTGATACTGAAATCCACATAGTAAAGATGATATTTTCAGTCCCCCAAATTCAAATTGAAGAGACAAACACACACAGATTATGTAGAAACAATAAGTGCAAAACCTGATGAACTCTTAGCAATAATCTGAGAAGAGTGAGTTGATTTGGGAAGCAAGATAGCAGGAGAAACACCTGTAGAGGTTCTGGTAACAAAACCTGCAAAACCATAATATCAATAAATTAACTCCAAAATGAGATGAATACAACAAGAAGAGAGAATAACAAACAAAGCTTAAGAATTTTCACTTATCAATCAAATTATAAAAATTCATATTGTATAACAACCCCTCTGGAGCCCAATTAGATTTCATTGTAAGCTACATCACCACTAATCATGTACAGAGTCGACAGACCAAGATAGTGGCAATTTCATGGATACGAGCTCTGTATCAAAAAAAAAAAAAAGAAAGAGAACCCAATTGAGAAACCCAGAATTGAATTTCCCCCACTAACTGTCTAACACGAAACTAGATGAATCCTCAATCTCTTTTACTTAATGTTGAAATATAATTTTTATAAAAAAAAACGTAGAGATAGATTGAGAAAAGGGAGAACGAAGAGATTAGCTTACGTTTAGAAAGGAGAAAAGAAGAAGGATGCGAAAGTAAAATTGGTCTAAGAGGAACATCGAAAAGGTTTACTCTGGTGAAATTCATCGGATAAGTGTTTCAGACAGAAGAAGGAAGAAGAAGACACAGTGATGTGCCTTTGAAGTGTAGCTCTCTATATTTGTTTTATTATCCACTTCTTTGTGGTTTGAAATTATTTTATTAATCAAATTATTTAGTTAACTCGTTAAATAGGTGTATGGGTAAATTACCTTCATTATAGCCAGAGACCTCGAGATTACCCTTAGAAACAAATTTCTTGTTGTTGTTATTAAACATAACTCAAATTTCTCTTCTTCTACAATTCTACTTTATACAACAATGATCTTACTCTATATATACTCTTAATAGTGGATAAAGATGACAACGAAGAATGAGGTTCTTTATCTGTAGGATCATAAACATAAGCATGTTTTGGAGAAGCATTGAGTTACGCTCTTTCTAAAGGAAATATACTGAGGCTTGAAAGGCTAATTCCGGAATCAGTGCGATGTTATTATCAGAGCATGGATTTTTCAATCATCTAACTCTATTGGAGGAGAGACATGGATCTTTGTTATACCTCTGCATCATAAGTACTGTTAAAGAAGAGATGCTGCCTTTGAACCCTATAGACTCAAACCAGTTCACGCTTTCATCCGAAGAATTAAGATGATCACAAGTTTTTGAAGCTCAGAACATATTATAGAGGCTTCACTATCCGATCCTTCCTAGGAGACCTACGCTATGTGTCTTTTTTATGTTTTCCAGTAGACTAAGTAGTAAGTAAGTAGTGAGTGAAGTTGGGAGCTGTTTTTCATAGTATAAAATGTTTACGTGTGCATAAATCGTATAGACGTTAGACGTATGAGAGTTAGGAACGACAAGTGTCAAAATGGCACACATAACGTAATTGAACTATAAATGTAAAAGACAAATCAATGCCCGAGAGTACTCTCGCAACTACTTTCTTTCAATGTCTCTCTCTCACTGGCCTCTGCTTAAGTCTTTTTACTCTCTTTTTTTCAGGCCAACCAGAGAACACATCAGTGTATTGTGCGTATATCCGAGACAGAAGAAACATACATACAAACGTTACAATATACTACTATATATCATTATATATAAAAACATTGGAGTCCACCTAACTCTATATATCACATTAAATACTATCCCCCAAATGTTTGTTTGTTCTCTATATATATAAATACCCTTGCATGCCAAACTACATAACACTCATGCTACTCATATAAGCATCGCCATTATAACCTTCATATATCTTTTTGAACAAAAAATAAAATGATGGGTCTCTCGGGAGTGGGAGTTTTGTCAAATCTATATGTAATGGTTGGGTTTTTAATGGTTCTTGAGGTAATGGTGGTGATGGAGGCACAGCCACTGGTTCCATCCATGTTCATATTTGGTGATTCAGTGGCTGATGTTGGAAACAACAATGATATCTACACTATCGTTAAAGCTAATTTTCCTCCTTATGGAAGAGATTTCACAACCCATAAACCCACCGGCCGCTTCTGCAACGGAAAGTTAGCTACTGACTTCACCGGTACTTCTTTTTTCTTATATTCAATTCCAATTATTCGAAATGATATATGTAATAGTGAGTGACATATATACAATGCATGTGTACTCCAAACATGATGATGATCTAGAAGGCATCTTTGTGTGAAGTTTGTGATTTCTAGCAAGGATTTAAAACTAAAAGTAGAACATTGAGAGCCATGACTTGATAATGATTCTTCAACTTAGAGTAGAAAAATAATTAATTGTTGGATTGTATTTGCATGGGCCGGGGTGTTAAGTAAACAATTTATTTGAAATGAAATACGAAGAAAACAATGTACATGCATTAGGTTGATATGTGTGCATGCAGCATGTATATGTGTACATGCATACACATATAATAATAATGAAATAAAGATCAATATATTGTGCAGCTGAGAATCTTGGGTTCACATCATACCCACAAGCTTATCTAAGCAAAAAGGCAAAAGGCAGAAACCTTTTGATTGGAGCTAACTTTGCCTCTGCAGCCTCTGGCTATTACGATGACACAGCCAAGCTCTACGTTAGTAAAATGCTAATTCTATTTTCTTTTATTTGTCATCTAACAATAAATTGAATCCTAATTAATTGAAAACGTCATGTTACTTAATCTCATTGTGGATAATGAAGGGTGCAATATCGTTGCCGCAACAGCTTGAACATTACAAAGACTATACAAGCCGAATCCAAGATTTGGCAACCTCAAACAACAATGTAAACGCGAGCTCCATAATCTCCAATGGCATATATATCGTCAGCGCAGGTAGCAGTGACTTCATACAAAACTACTATATCAACCCTCTTCTCTACAAAGTCCAATCACCTGATGACTTCTCCGATCTCCTTATCCTCTCCTACTCCAGTTTCATTCAGGTTTGTTTGTTTAACTCATGCTTAAATGTGTAATATCATAAACTTCATTAGTCGGTGGCTAGGTGCAGTTAGGAATATAGCAATGTTTTTGTTTGTCCAGACAATCAAAAGGTAGTCTAAGTGTAAGTTTGTTCTGTTTCTGTTTTGTTTTTGGGATCCGTAGAATTTATACTCGTTAGGGGCAAGAAGAATCGGAGTGACTACGCTTCCGCCGCTCGGATGTTTACCGGCAGCCATAACTGTGGCAGGTCCGCACGAAGGTGGATGCTCGGAGAAGCTAAACAACGACGCAATCTCTTTCAACTACAAGCTAAACACGACGTCGCAGGATCTAAAGAGGAACCTCATTGGACTCAATCTAGTCGTCTTTGATATCTATCAGCCTCTTTATGATCTCGCCACCAGGCCATCTGAATTTGGTATTTGAAAATATTTCAAAGCCTCAAACAATGCTCTGGTAACTGGTTAACTGGTTTTAATTTTGTTACGTATGTTTATGTAAAATTTTCAGGATTTGCAGAGGCAAGAAGAGCTTGTTGTGGAACAGGATTACTAGAGACATCAATACTATGCAACCCTAAATCAGTAGGAACATGTAATAACGCAACCGAGTATGTCTTTTGGGACGGGTTTCATCCAACGGAAGCTGCTAACAAGATTCTCGCAGACAGTCTCTTGCTCTCTGGCATCTCTCTCATCTCCTGATCAGTCATCTCTCTCTACATTGTTCTCAAGATCATTGTTGGGTTTCATCTATTGACTTAAGATTGTAATTTTCAGTTATGTGTTGTTTGAATTTAAAAACTGAATCGAGATTTGTGTCGGAAGATAGACTTCTGGCTTTTAAAATTTGAGTTTTTTTTTTTGGCTGCACATCTCTTTCTTGTGTACAATTAACCAGACTGTGTCCTAAGTAATCTATGGATATGAGATAGACAGGCAAGTTCTAACCTGCATATATCTATCAAAAAATTCCACTGAGTCGGCGATTTCTTAGAGCTTGAAACCTAATGTGTAATGTTATGCCTTGAGTGGCTATGGGAAGATTCTCCACGAATTAAGATCCTTCAATCGATCTACAATTAAGAAAGAAGAAAATTCTGAGTCAGGTTAGTTTGAATATTCCAATTCGGAGTAGAAACAAAGTGGCTGAAGAAAAATTAGCTGACAGTTGAAACAAAGCTGGAACTGTAAGACCAATCGTAGTATGAGAGGTTTTGAATTTTCCGAACCGCATAGATCACTTGAAATAGTATCTAAATGCAAACAAGTCTTATAATCTTTATTCTAGAGATGGAGAAAAGCTTACTCGATATATCAATCCTTACACTAGATCTGGATAGTAGTAGTAGCTTACCTGATATATCTCTGACAGCAATCCAATAGCCTTTTACAACCAGCTTTGTTTATAGAGCAGCCCCCAGTTACGCTTTCCTCTTGTAGATTCTCCTTGCGAGTATTCCAAATGTTTAATAGCGACTCAATCTTCTGTATCTGTTGTCTCTTAAGGTCAACAATATCTGTACAGGAAATCATTGTAATCTAAAAAGAAGCAACAAAAGGTCAAAAACAAAGGAATATAAAAGTGGATACAGCAATGGTTCGCACACTAGACATCAACTGGGAAGGGAGTGTGTTTTGGAACTCCTCGTTTGAATCTTCTAGTTGGGTATCAAGAAGATCATCTTCAATAATATCCGAGTTGCTTAACAAAACCAATATGTAGTGACTCAGACAGAAAGTGTTTGTCTCAGACCCATTAACTCTGGCAAGTAACCTCGCAATAACATTCCAAATTGCTCTTCTTGCTTCTAAGTCATCCGAAGCAAATGGTAAAGTACTGAATAAACCTTCCAAGAAAGAAAAATCTGCATGCAGATTCTTAGAGTCAAGATAAAGACATGAAGCACTAGGATGCACAATCAACAACACTATGCAAACATTTTCTCTGTTCATCTTAATTTGTCAAATATGAGCCCTTAAAGTGTATTGCAAAAAATTTTCCTCAGACTGGTTTTTATCAGTATAAAAATCTCACACTTGTTAAAAGAAAATTGATTGTAACTTTTTCCTAACAACAAAATTCCAGAATTCAGAACTACGTAAAGTAAAGAAGAGTCATGTCCCACTCAAACCCAAATGGAAAATTCTGACCAGACGTTGCTCTGAAATTAAAGTAAATAGTTTACCTTCCGAAACTTCAGGAATAAAATCGACTGTTTCCGACAGCATATTTGCGATCAAAACTCCAGCAGTAACACATGATGTTGCCACCTACAGTGAAGTTAAGTTTATTAGATTATAACTTGAGATATATTCAATGGAAAGCTTCATGTAAACCTAAAACTACCTCAGCTTTGTCCTGAAGTTTCATAAGATCACAAACTAGCTGAAATAGTTCTTTGCTAGAGCAAATCTCTTTAGAATGGTTATCTGAAGCAGAGAGGGCTTCAATAGCTCGGAGAATAATTTCAAGGATGGGGTACCTGAAATCAAACACAAGGGTACATAGTAAAGCATAACACTTGCTTGTTTTTTCAAGAATAGTAAAGCATAGATTTCTAAGTTTTACCTTTCTGGAATTCTTTCTTTCGTCAACTTGCTCATTTCAAAGGAAAGAAGATTAATCAAGAGACTCGTCAAACCCAGAGTCATAAGTGGAGGGATCAATAGTTGCCCAATCTCTGGTTGACCTTCTATGATACCTAACAATAACCCTACACTCTGTGGGAAAATGGAAAAGATATAGCAATTAAAAAAAAAAAAAAGCCTTGATAAACCAAAACTTACAGAAAACGGTTGAGGGACATGAATAAGCATAAAGTAAAGAGTTAAGGAAATATTTCCCTCTGAAACTGAGGCCTATAGAATTCACCAGTTCGATCAAATCTTCTACCATCTATTCGTTCAGTACAAGAAGGACTTAGTTATATCAGAAGTTACCTTTTCAATAAGATGAGGATTCAAGGTATTTTCCGCAATCCACATAATACGGCGAAGTATATCCTCAGACTGCAAACACTCAGCCCAGAAAGTACGCCCAGTCCCAGAGAGACCTGTAGTGAGTATCCTATTGGAAACACATATCAGTATTAACCAACTGATCGAACATGATTCTACATTTTATGTCATAAACTGATTGTCTTACCTACAAACTTCACTTAGGCATTGGGTATCATCAAGAAACAATTGTCCCACAAGTAAATTGACGAGTCCGGCTGTAGACTCTATATGTTGCAATAGACCTTCATGGCAAGCAAGGTTCCCAATAATCCCGAGACAGATTTCCTTGGAACCCCCAAAATGGAAAAGAAATGTAAACATCAAATCAGTCCAGGAAGACAAAAAAAAAGAAGAAAATTATTAGACTTGGCCATTGATAATTCATAGATATACTGAATTTCTTACTCGAATGCGGGTAGATTCTGAAACCATTAGGTTTGCATGAAGCACTTCTAAAATTAGGTTATGTACCTGCAAAGCCAAAGTAAAAACAAGAAAATCATCACAACTTCCAGTCTCAATTCCAATACCTAAAGTTAAAACATGGAAACAAGCTGCTCTCTTGTCTAAATGGAATCCAATATCTTCTTTCACCAAGGTATAACTTATCTAAATCCATTACCATTAGCTCAGCATGAGTTCTACTGGCAGCAAGATCCCACAAAACACAACCATGATCTTCCCATGCTTCTTCCACTGATGACCCGCCTACTATTCCCGGATCCCGACATGAACTCACCGTCTCCTTCCCCTCGGAAGTGGATTCGTTATTGTAACCTCCAATGTCCATGCTCTGTGGATCACCATTGGAAGTGTCAATAACCCCATTTCCAGATCCAGCTACATCACCTTGAACCACATTATCAGCATTCGTATGATGGTTATGTCGCTCCTCACTGCCCGAATGAACTGGAAGAAGTTTCCTTATCAGTGAAATAACATAGCTAGGATCAACAGTAGTTGAAATGTCGAACAACTGCAGAACATAGAGAAATCACTGTCAACACTACGAAAAAATTAAAAATTTCAATCGAAAATATAGTCTTAAATTACCATAGATGAAATACCATTAGACACAAAGTACCATTGAAACTAGCTTCAAGCTCAATTTCTACAATTAAAACTACCTTAAGCTAAAAATTAAAAGTGATTGAAGCTCTTACCTCATCAGAAGGAGGTGGAGGGTGATGTGATGGGAAATCGCTTTCTCTTCTTTCGTAAGAATCATCTTCTTCTCGAACTATGCTTCGCTGCTTAGCTTCATCGTCCTCCATGGTATTTTTTTTCCTTCTCCTTTGCCCTTATTTCGTCTCTTCTTCTCTCGCCAGAAAATTCGAAACGCCTCTTTAACTATTTTACATAATGGTCCTTTTACTAAATCATGTATCGGTTTGTGACCAGCGTATTATTCTATTTTCTCTAAAAGTACCTTAGCTTTTTAAATACAACATATACACCCCTCTTTTAGATGAACCACGCAAGCGCTGCCAACTGTTTAGTAAATTATGGTGACAAGTGGCAACAAAAAGAGTATTCACACACAGGTGAGTGAGAGAACTCAAACTAATCCTCCGCCACAAAATTAACGGTCAACTACCATAAATTGTTTATTCATTAATCCGGAAAAAAAAATATTTTAGTAAAAATACAGGAAAATAAAATATATAGTTGTAACAAAATGAATTTACTTCATGTAATAATTCTCATATTTAAACAAAAAATCCTTAAGGATAAATTTGTGATAAACAGTAGCATCCATTGTGTTAAAAAAAAAAACAAAAAAAAAACAGTAGCATCCATTTTTTATTACACGAATCAAAAAAAAAAAAGCTTAGAGAGAGAATTTTGTTTTGTCGAAAATATAAATATATTTAAATTATTAGATTCCAATATTAAAAAAAGCGATTGTGATTTCTAGTATATCCATTTAATTTGTCATCCCAAAAAAAAATCATTAATAAAAAAAAAAAAACTGTAAATGGTTCAGAAATATTTGAGAGCGAAAAAAGCAAATTTCGATATATATCTTTGTAAATAATTTTCAAAATCTACTAGTACATAATACAAAATGAATATTGTTTTTACATTTTTGTAAAATTATCCTTAAGCTAAAATCTCCATAACCAAAGCTTCTTCCTTCCGCCACCACCAACAATGGCGTTAACTCCAATTCCCTCTACATTCGCTTCTCTCTTCAATTCCTCCGATCACTCTCCATCTCCATCTCCGTCTCTCCATTATCTTCTTCCTGGATCCTCTCCTTCCTTTTCTCTCAACTTATCGGCGCTGAGTAGAGCTCCGATCTACTTTGAAGCGCTCAGGGTTTTATCGAGATCGAAATGTTTAGCGAAGTCTTCGACAACCGCCGAGGATTTCGTCGGCGATTATGAATCCCTAAACGTAAGCGACGACGATAGTGGTAACAGTGATGGAGATAACGGAGGAAGTGACGATTCAAAGAAGATCGATTCTTCTTCGTCATCAAGTGATTCTACGTCTCTGGGAATTCGTGAACCGGTTTATGAGGTTTCTCTTTTAAGAAGAAAAAAATTGAAATTTGCATGTTCATCATATAGGATTCTGATTGAATTGATTATTTATATGCATCTTTGTTTCTCATCCAAAAAAATTAAAACTTTTATATTATCTGTGGAACCATAAAATTAAGGTTGTTGAAGTGAAGGCGACTGGAGCTATATCTACAAGGAAGATTAATAGACGACAGCTGCTCAAGTCCAGTGGTTAGTGAAACAATAATTAATCTTCTCTGACTAAATATACATTTTGATCTTGATATTGGTAGTTCTCAATGAAAGTTTACTCTTTTCACATCAGGTCTGCGTCCCAGAGATATACGAAGCGTTGATCCTTCATTGTTTATGACAAACTCAGTGCCATCTCTATTGGTATATTAGCTTTAGCTATCATTTCACTTTAGTTTTTTGAAAATGGTTTTTCTACTCTTAACAAAATTGAACCTCAGAACCATCTCTACTGCATAGGACAGTGATGAAACCTTTTCTTACCTGTTATTTAGGTTCGTGAACATGCGATTCTGATAAATTTGGGATCTCTGCGAGCAATAGCAATGCGAGATCGTGTCCTTATTTTTGATTATAACCGGTAATCTTGTTTTCTGTATATCTCTCTTTCTTCATATTGTTCACTCTATTTATTGCTGATGTAAGTCCAAAATACTTTCAGGAGAGGAGGAAGGGCTTTTGTAGATACATTAATGCCTCGGCTTAACCCAAGAAGTATGAATGGAGGACCCTCTATGCCATTTGAGCTCGAGGTTGGTTTGTCTCATTATTAACTTTTTCGGATGATGATTCATTTATGTTAGTTTTTTCGTGGAACAGAAGAAATGTATGTTGTGTAAACAAATCAAGGATTGTGAAAACCCTCTCTTCAGCCCTGCATATTTTGAGTTCGAAATCATTTCAACCTTTTTGGTGTTAACTTCTCCATTACTCTGCTTTTTTTAAAGGCTGTTGAATCGGCGCTAATCTCAAGGATACAACGATTAGAGCAAAGGCTTATGGACATAGAACCCCGTGTGAGTATGAAAGCTAGTGAGTATATTTAATTTAGATCTTCTTCACTTTGACCGCTGGAGTAGGAGTTCCTCCATGACTCAGTTGCTTCTTGTATCCCAAAAGTCAAAAGGAACTGAGTCATGCTGTAGAGGATGAGACTGCCATATGAGTCGCATCATGCATTTTCCTATTAATATAAGTTTAGTTTCTGGTATAAATATCACATTGAACTGAGCATGAAACCCTTTATACGTTCTGACATGAAACCCTGTAGTTTTGTCCAAATTGGCTTATGGCTTTTTGAGGTTATTTGTTAAGAAAAATCCCCAAACCTTTATTCCTCAACCGCAGATCATACAACCATAGAGAGGAAGACTAGAACATCATTTCTAGCTCACCACTCATGATTCATGAATCCCACATCCGAGATCTTTTACAATAATCTGCATAATCCTCTCTAAAAAATGAGAGTTTGTATTTACACTAAAACAATTTCTAAAGAAACTTTGTTATAGATTTAGTTTCAAAATCTTCTTCTTTTTTCATAAATCTTCTCATGTGCCTCCTCTGTCTCATGTGTCTTCTGACGTCTCACATACACACAGTGGAGCTTATCATAATTTTTTTTTTCTCTTAACTTTTCTATTTGTGCCATTTGGTTCAGGTCCAAGCTCTTCTTGAGGTTTTGCCCAACCGCTTAACTGCTGATATATTGGAGGAACTTCGTATAAGTAAACAAAGACTGGTAAACTTCATTTAGTTGTTTATCTATGTATATTCTTGATTCAGTAGTTCACTTCAGAGAACTCAGTTTTCCTCTCTTTGTACTGTATTTTTCTTTATACAATTTTTAAAGGTTGAATTAGGCTCTAGAGCTGGAGCTCTTAGACAAATGCTCCTGGATCTTTTAGAGGATCCCCATGAAATACGCCGCATGTGCATCATGGGAAGAAACTGCACACTCAGAAGAGGAGACGATGATTTGGAGTGTACGTTACCCTCAGAGAAGCTGATTGCTGAAGGTAAGACTGCAAACATTTCCTCCAGTGATAATCACCATAAACAAATTCATGTAACGAGATTCATTTTCATTTTTCTGGTTCTGTGCAGAGGAAGAGGAGGAAATCGAAATGCTCTTGGAGAACTATCTGCAAAGGTCTCGTTATGTAACGAGACTTTTACTTTTAAAGCACTCTGATCTGTGACATTGTTATGTAGTGAAACTATGTGGCTTCGTATGTGCAGATGTGAATCATGCCATGGACAAGCAGAAAGACTTCTGGATTCTGCAAAGGAAATGGAAGACTCAATTGCTGTCAATCTAAGGTTCGGAAGATAACACAACATTCTCTCTCTATAATTGATTAGGCACTCAGCACTCTTATAGTGATACATTGTTGGTTTTCCAGTTCTCGAAGGCTTGAGGTCAGCAGATTTGAGCTGCTTCTTCAGGTCGGTACATTTTGTGTTGCAGTTGGTGCTCTCATCGCAGGTACATTTCGCAAACTGTTTATGATTTGCATTCTTTTTCTCTCAAACCTTTGAACTGTAGTAGATGCTTGCTTCTATTTCTGCACTTCAACTACTGAGATACTGAATGTCTGAATTCAACATTCCATATGTGCTATTTGAATTTAATTACAAATAAGCATTGCCCTATGAACATGATCTCAACGCCAAGAACTCCTATTTCCATGTTCATTGTTAGGGATTATACCTGTTGTTTTGGGTGCGTGCAGGTATATTCGGCATGAACTTGAGGTCCTATCTTGAAGAACAAGCTGTAAGCCCTCATTAAGTAGACACATTTACAACTATTTTCCATCACTTTACCATTAACATCTCAATATTTTGCAGTCTGCATTCTGGTTAACAACAGGTGGAATCATCATAGGAGCTGCAGTCGCCTTCTTCCTCATGTATTCCTATCTCAGTAGACGCAAAATCTTTTGAACCTTCAATCCTATAAGACGAGTTAAGGTAAAACCTGTCTTTTCTTTTTCCCAGTTTTGTTTTTCTTAAAATGTGACAAAAGAGAGCTCAAAGATTCAAAATAAACGTATAATTACAGGTGAAAACCTGTGAAGAAAGAGAATTTCATCACACATTTACATTGTGGCATTAGGACCCTACTCGACTTAGAGAGTGGTGATTGCATAAGATGTCTGATATATATTTATAGTGTGGTCTCCATTGAACCCCCGAGACTTATGTGCACTCCTCATTGTTTATGCTCTGTACTATTTGTCAATGTTAGATTAATGTATCATCTAATAAGCTGGTGCGAAAGCAAATGAAATTTCAAATCTTTTGTTTTTCAAGAGGGAAGGGGTAAAAAACAATATAGTATGTATCTAAAACTTCGAGACTCAGAGGCGAATACAAAACTTTTTTCAAAGATTATTACTTTTGCTCTAAGTGCGAAGATCACGAGCAGATTGACGACCTTCTCTTGCAGAGGTCTTTGGTTCTGAGCCATCAATGGAGATATTACCAACACCAACCTCAATCACTTCCATCTCACTCTTTTCCTTCGTTTTATCCTCATCTGCTGATACTTCTTCTTCTTTGGATGTCTGTGGACTTGGTGACGGTTTCAGCGATCGAGGGACCGGATTCATCCATGGGTGCGTTAGGCACTGAGCAGCCGTCGGTCTTTTCTCAGGTACATATTCAAGAATGGGAGTGATGAAATCTTGCATAGCAATTGCGTCTTCCTCGCTAAACTCATACTTATCCATTAAGACCTTGCTAAGTGGCCAAAACCGTAACCGCCTGATGTGCCTAAGTTCACCTTGCCGGTTGAAGAAATCCCGTGAATGACGTCCGCCTAATGCAATCTACATAAAAACAATCCATGAAAAGAGTGAATTCTTAACTCGAAGTGATACTGATAAATAAGAGAACACCATGTTTCTCAGAATTACCTTTCGTGGCATCACCCCAAGAAGCTCCATCATCAATGCCAAGTGATCCTGAAATCAAAGTCCACTAAGTTTAAGCTCTATTGAGTTCCCCACAAAACAATATGATTGTGGTTTTCACATAACATGAGAAAGCAAGTAAAAGATATATACCTCATCTCGCTCAAAGTTTTCACCACTGCGAGGATCGAATAGAACATCTCCGGTGGCAAGCTCAAAACAAATGCAAGCAAATGACCACATATCTGCCGAGGTTGAGTATTTTGAACCAAGAACAACCTCAGGGCATCGGTACTGTCTTGTTTGAATATCACTTGTAAACTGTTTATAAGTCCAACAAGCATTCCCAAAATCCACCAACTTGCATTTCCGATCAACATCCGCAAGTAACTTTTGTCTCGTGGATCGACTTCCTCTCCTATGGCCCTGACTCTTTTGACTAACATTCTCTGCATCTTTTACTCTCTCCGAACTCTCTTGCGACCCCTCCACAGTTGAATTCCCGTTTGATCTTGCCTCAGAGTTAGAATCTCTCTCATTTTCCTCTGAACCATCATCTCCACCACATCCTTGACCTTCCACTTTCTTAGCTTTCTTACGAATCTTCTTTTTCTGATTCTTAGTCATATCCGCAGCATATGTGTAACTCTTGGGTTTTTCTTTCTCGGGAACAGTCTTGTCCTTGGCGGTTGGAAGTACAAGAGGAGTACTTGCTTTCCTAGCATCTGCCTCAGGGTTAATGGTGGAACAAAGCAGAATGTTCTCCGGCTTGATATCAGTATGAATAATAGAGAGTTCGCGGTGAAGATAATCCAAACCAACTAAAATATGGAAACATAGCTCTTTAACCATGTTAAGAGGAACCCCTCGGTAGTCACTGTACTTGATAACAGACAAGAGGTTATCTCCCAAATACTCAAAGACCATACAAACATGGTTCCCATTAGGACCTGCGTGCTTGAAATGATCAAGAAGCTTCACAACACACTTCTTATCTTCAGTATCACCTTCCGCAATCTGTTTCAATATCTTTATCTCGTCCATGGCTGCCTCAGTATAGTGCTGAGCACTCTTCTGGATTTTCAAAGCAACATATCTCTACAAGCAATGCAAGATACAAATCAACATCCATAAGTATCAGACAAAACCACCAAAAGCATGAAACTTACAAAACTTTCAAACTACAATATAACTTCCCATTCACATTCAGTACCAACAATGCAATTCATATACTGAACCCTAGAGAAATTGATTACCTAAGAAGCGAACCGTGGAAGTGAGAGTGACTTACAGAGTTGAGAGTGTCCCAAGAAAGCCAGACAGTAGAGAAATGACCCCAACCGAGCTTACTCTGAATGACATAAGATCCATTCTTAAAAGTATCACCGACTCGAACCGCATGGTAGCCTCCTCTCCTGTAATCCTCTGTTCCTTCGTCCTCTGACGAGTAGTCACTAGCGTCACTTAGATGTCCACCGTTCTTCTCATCTGCCATCGCCGGAGTTGTTGAGAAGCTCCCCAATTGAGAATCTCAATCAATTTGTGGAGTAGAGATCTGGGAAATTCAAATTCAGGAGATAAAACCCCCTAAAACCCTAGATTTTTGGAGAGCTTTTAGAGGATGACTTTAAAAAAATATATAGGAAAAAGAGAGATTTTTTTCCCAGTTTGAGATACAATTAATGCAGATAAAAACCACGGAACCGAACCTTCAGTGATTATTATGAAACAAGAGTGTTTTTGTCAGAATTGAAAGATTAGGGCTTTCGTTGACTCTGTCTGAGACAGAGTGTCGTACGGAGTACCAAATTTAACAAAGATAATTTCACAGAAGATAATCTTTAATTAAAATGTTATAAATTAGTTTCCATAACATAATTATATCAGGAGATTCTACTAATGTTTCGAAACTTTCCATCAATCCAATTACCTCTCATCATTAGATATCATATACAATGGTGCTCAAATGATACCAGTATGTGACAACGTTTCATTATTTGCTTTGCTTTTTCGCTTTTTTGTTTTTTTTTTTGCTTTCTGCTTTGATGCTCTGGATTACTATGATTTCGTTTATATCTTTGCACAATCTCCGTTTGATATAGTGGAAAAATTAAACTTTAATCAGAAGAACGATACACAGACAGTTACACACACAGACACTACTATGTATAAAAGGAATTATGTACATCCAAAACTATAACAATGAAATGGGAAAAAAAAAAACAATAAAGAAGTTCACTTTTCTTCTGCTGGGATTCGCCGGTCGGGAGAAACTTACTCTCCGGTGACCACAAATTACACTCCCGCGACCATATCAAAAGGGTATAGAAAACTACAATTTAGGCTGCATAAGCTGTGTGCTATAAGAACATGTTGATAACCATTAGTAACAGCATTAGAGTCTTTCCAACAATGTCCATTGACGGCTTCTGTGGCGCAGCATTGTCACTAAACTGTCCTGCATTCACATATTCGCTTCTTCCACTGCTGCTAGTCGCTGATACATTTACCGACATTGAACCTGAAGAAAAGATAGAAGTTGAGGGAGTTTTTGAGGTGATTTCATTGCTTTTGGATGTCATTTGGGTTAAAGAGATGAGAATTACAGTCGTAGTTTGCCCATCCTATTCTCTGACCGACCAGATCATAAACAAAGATTTTGTCTTTAAGAACCAAATCTGCAGGACAAAGATGAAGAAACCGTTGTATTGTGTTACCAAACGTAAAATTCAAATAAAAAGGTCAAGCTTTTGAATCGGGTTACCTCCAAGGATCGTTATACCCTGATTCTGAATCCTTTGAAAACCGATGCACCAGACTGCAGTACCTCCCTAGAAAGTAGAGGGGAGAGTCAAATGTTATACCAAGAACCAAGAAAAAACCTCACTGTTTCAGATCAAGTTGGGTTCAGATTTTAAAACCAGCTACCTATGAAAAGGTTTGGAGTTAAAGACACTTACAACGTTGTTCTGCTGTATGAGGTAATCCTGAGGATTTAAGAACATTGATGCTCCACCAGCAAAGTTTAAGCTAACTGGAGGAAATATGTCTCCTACACTGATAATCACAGTACCATAAAAATAGTTCAGCTGTTTACCTACATGGTTTGGGATAAGAAAATTTGGTAAGAAGATTAACCTCGTGGCTATAACGTAACATTGGTTCCCTTTCGAAACAACAGGTCTGACAGACTGTGAAACAGCATTCGTAATCTGAAAAATACAATAAGACGGATCACATTTAAGATAAAGCAGGGTTTTAAGTCAATGGAGTACATTTATAGTAATTAAAATTCCCAGATGGTTCAGTGTTTTTAAAAGTATATAGCAATCAGATGTTCTATGACTTACCGCTTCAACGAAAGGAACATAAGCCGCTTCAGAAAGGTATGCCAGTGTTGTACCAGTATCGATGATTGTTCCCTGACCGCTTGATGTGGAGAAGACAGATGGATTGATAGGTAAAGCTTGGCCATTCACTGAGATGCTCAGCAGATTCACATTGTAATGAGGCCTGAAAATTTCACACGCCATAAAGTCATGCTGACCAATCACTCTCAAATGAACAGTTGACAACTAGATTGAAATGAAACAGTTTTGAGGGACAAGTGGAACTAACTGTGAAGGAACAAGTGGGGTAAAGACCATGTTTGGCTCCACAATTTCTCCAAGAACCAATATACCTCCGCCTCCATTCTCTCCTTTCAAGCAGTGAGAGAACACTCTGGGAGCTAATCCCTGAGAAGCAAGCTGAGAAATCACAGACATTCCTTGCTGCCCAAAGCCAAAGATTCCATCAACCGCTCTATCCGACTTCACTAAATCTCCCGTCTGAGAGGTGCTACATCTGGTTCCAGAAAAACAATCCGAAATAGCAACCAACAAAGTCAAGAGTAGTGGCCCATATTGATGCCTATGAAACAAAAGATTCTCTGAAATAAACTCACCCAAACACAACCTGAGCCGTTGAGTTTGGGACCAGCGAGCTTCCAACAATCATGTCAAACTGCAAGACATCAGAGACGTAGAACCCCGAGGTGCCACTTCCATCCCCATACTGAAAAGTGTAAGCACAAAGGTTGTTCTGAACAGAACAGCCAGAATCAGATGACTGAATACCCCAACTGCATCTTTGATCAGAACATGAAACTGGTGTTGCTGTTACAGAGTTCCCAGGATCAAAGAAACTCAACTGAATCTGCAAAGGAAAGGAACAGCTAAGAATCTCAAATCACAGAATTCAAAATAGACCAATATAATGAAAGATTTTTCAGGAGCTATACTTGGAGTCCACTGGTTTGAGGGCAGCCATTGCAAGAAGCACAGCTAACCCACAAAACATCACTGCCTGTATCAACCTGTACATAAAAATCTTTTGGAGGAGATCCTAACCGCAGCTTCGTGTAGTATAATCTGTCCAAAGTCAAACACCAAAACTGAGCAGAACACAACAAAACCAAAGAAACAACTTTTTCGATCGAGACATAAGAAAAGAAACAAAATTTGGCGGAAAATGACTGAGGTTTACTCAGATATTGTATCAAACACCTTACAGGCATTGCCAACACAATCGATCCATCCCTAAAAATGAAGAGAAGAGAGAAAGATGAAAACTTTGAATTACCCAACAACGAAAGGATCAAAAGTTCCATCGACGGGAAAATCAATGACTCCACCTAATGACTGCAACAACCTGCCGTGTCTAGCTTTATCACGAGCCATAAGCTGACTCAGTTCCATCTCATGATTCGCCGGAATCACTCTTTCCAGTTTCAACGCCGCCGGAAAACCATAAGACAAAACCGCCGGCGGTAATAAACAACAAATCAAAATAGATAACGTAACCGGAACAGCCGCCATAGCTTCCCAAGTTGGGTCTGCTTTTGTGAAGTCGTTAACAAGATCTCTTTTTTAATATCTTCTCATCAGAAATAAAGAAATAAAGATCATTCCTTTTCTTCTGGGCACGACGAGGAATGATGAATCGTTGAAGACATAAGGAATGGAGAATTGAGCCGTCAAATTGTGAAATACGGATCCGTAGTCTCGAGAATCATGAAAAAATAAATGAACAGAAAGATTTGATTTTTGTGTGTACTACTGTGTCGTCGTCGTTGCTTGTCTCTGTCTTTTTGGGATATAGATAGAGAGAGAAGTTAAAAGAGTAGTAGGATTAACAGAAAAATGTACTAGTGCAGATTACGCCAATCTCACATGTGTTTTAATTCCATTGATTCTAATTTTTATATTAATCGATTAATTATATTATTATTATTGTTATAATTAGTATCCAAATAACTATATAGAATTGGTCTTAAAAATGCATATATTATGAGAAGTCAATGATGCTAATAAAAACATATATAGATGCTGTTTATCATATGACAAATATTATCTTAATCAATAATTATTTTTCCATATGCAAGTTTTGTTTCATTTCTGTATGTGTACTTATCAACAAATTAATATACTTTCAAAACAAATACATAAAAAGCTATATAATTTTCATCGGAATTTAAGAGAGAACATTTTTTGAGAATTTAAAGAGGGAATGGTAAAAGTTAGTTACTTAACAAACAAGTAAGAAGGAAAAAGAGTATACTAGTTGTGAAAGTGAAATAAGGATTAGGAGTTCATACAAAAAAAAAGGAAATAGAGACCAGTCAATTATGGAAGGTTCTCTATTGGCATATCGTCTTCTTTAGCTTTCTTCTTTATTTTAAATTTGTAGTTTCTCTCTGGGTTACCTAAACCACATAATGCGTACTTTTGACGCACAGCCTCTTGCTTTACTTGTATGCATACATCACTGGAAAAACAAAAAAAAAAGCAAGTGTATTTATATATATAGTTATATTTATATACACAATTATGTATTTATTTATACATATATACGTGTTTGTATATGATGAACCCAAGAATCAATTGGAATCAATTGGAAAAAAAATAAAAATAGAAAAGCAAGTCTTATGACATGTAACGTTCAACATAGAATATTTCCAACTTAAGATGATGAAATATTTAGGTGTAATTAAACTCGATCGAGGACTTGATTAGTTTACGGGTCAAATGTGTTCTAATTCCTATACGGATAAAAGTCACTCGTTCTTTTGCTTAATCATTCCTATGTTATATCTAACCTTAAATATTTCATGTAAACAACACGTAGTAGTTTTACATTTGATCCGTTTTGATTGACTATTTTAAAAGTTTTTTTTTTTTTCATGACAACAAGTATGTTACGAACAAAATCTTCAACGTATTATATAGTGTAGTAGTTTGGATCAGTGAGCTTTCAAATTGTAGCAATTCATTCAAAAAGAAATGGTTATATATATAACATTGTTTTGAATGATGTACAAAAGCAATGCCTTTATTTTTTCCTTTGAGGCTAAGTTATGAAGGTGTGGTGTCACATTCCATCTGAATGTCTTTTATATTGTTTTCGATCGAGGTCACAAATTTATAAAGGACTAACCATAATTTTATTATGTCTTTACTTTACTTTTGGCTTTGTCATCAACATTTGTCCCATTTTCAAAATAATGTTTTCATCTTGTCATGTCTTGTACTCTTGTTTATATGTAACATCCTTTTTTATATTTCGACACAACATGATTAGATATCAACTTACTTGATAGTTGATACAAATAGAAACATAATATATCTTATCTTAGTCACCATATTAATCAAATTGTTATATATATTTGTGGTCGCTTTTCGTTGGACCAAATGAGGAAAAAAAATTGAGGAAGTAGTAAACTTAAACTCTTTATAGTATCCAATCACATTACTGTGTTAAAGCATTAATTAGAAGGAGAGTACAGTATTTTCTATATTGTAACTTTGATATCGTTTAGAAATACTATTTGCTAACGTTCAATATCATGTAACTGTGACAACAACGATCATATATATATATACGTTTTCATAATTTTGAATCTAAAAATTACTGATGTACTGTAATTTTAGGTAATACAATCACTGATGTTGTACAAATCGCGTAATTACGTAATAAAAATAGTACTTAAAGTCTTAAACCGATCCAACAACAATTTTGAATTCCTGCTGTGTACAGCTATACCAGTTTCACTCGTTCAATACATTCAATACAATTGGATCTGCTTAGGTTATGTTCATGTTTTATATACTCTTCAACTAGTATGACTTACCTTGATTAGTACTATAAGTTTTAAAAGCACACACATGTATGCTGTATGGTAATATTGAGTTGTAAAATTTCAGAACATACCAGTAATGTAAATCTAAATAACTTTTAGTTTTATGAAACCATTTTAAGAATGGTAACATTTTAAACCGACTAAGAGATATTTGGCTTTTAAATACCCTAACATGCATTGACGTTGAAGAACTTCATTGGGGAAAACATTTCATATTTTTCTGTAGTCTCAAACTCTCTGTAGCTTACAATGTCTTCTACCACCGCGTTCCGAAAAGTTACTGCAAGACTCTAGCTCAATCCCAGTAACTATTGCAATACTACGAATGCAAGTAAATTATTGATATATATACTATAACCAAAGTTTAATTTGATATGTTAAGATCTCTTAGATCCTTCTGATACGTTGAAATCCAAGAATCAAGTATTTTAATTTCTTTTTCTCTTTGCATTACGAGCCACTCCGGATCATCTTTGCTCTTCAAGCCAATGTCTTGACAATGTGAACCTGCTCGTATATTATTACATTTAAATACATAAATTAAAATAATCAAATCAAATTACATCAAGTAGAGATATATTCATTTAAAATCAATAATGAAAAATGTTATAATTAAGTTACCATTTTTTGTTGTGATGGCGACTATAGTGTCTGAAATATCCTCCAAAATTCTGGAAAATATATGAAATAGATCTCATAAAAACTTGTATACTTTGATTTATTAGTAACCTATAGAAACAATTATGAACAAATTATTATGTTTATTTTGTTTACCCGCCGACGCTGTATGGATCTGACAAACCGTTAGAGAAGATTATGTTGCTCCCAAATTTTTGGAGGATTAACTTGACATCCTGCAATATGTAATTATTTTCATTAAACTATTAACGAAGTAAAAATCAAAATTTTGATTTTTCGAAGAATATTTTTTGATTAACACGACCAAAACATAAGAAAAATATAAGAAAAAAAATACTAAAATAGAAAAATTTACATCATAGACAATAAAATACAAGAAACTCCAAAAAATCCAAATTACAAGAATTTTCTGAACGATGGTTTAGTGGCTTGTGTCACACATATAGACTTAACTATTTCTAATGAGTTTCAAACCAGCTCATTTGCTTAATCATATAAATATACCTGAATGCCGAAGTACGTTGTGATCCAATGTTGTCTAGGTGGAACACCGTAATACGATTCACATCCACTAATGTAACTGGTCATATTAAACGGTGTCGTCGGGAACATGGTATCTTGTTTGTCATATCCCACCGGCATAACAATTTCACTGCAACTCTTTATAAAAACCATTCATGTAAAAGTAAAATCATTAGATTATTTTCATCTCTCTAAATCTAAAATTCAGAAAAATAACCAAAATGTGTTTGTAAGTATAAATGTAAAAATTTATTATATCGTGTTTTTAATATGCATTTTGATGCATATATATATATATATACCTGCCATCTCCATGCGATATTATTGTTGGTTGGTTGCGCAAACATATTGGTATCATAGCAAGTTCGGTTGCCTATTAAAGCGACAACACCGGCAAAAATCTGGTCGAGTAAATCATGCTTACTGTTCGGTGGGTACGTGTTGGTGTTGATTGCATTGCACACTTTGGTCACCCAATAACTCGGACCTCGGTTGTATTGAACGGATTCGGCGTATACCGAGTCCAAGAAGTCTTTGATTTTGAAGCTTCCGTTCAATGGACTGATAAAATATTTGTATGGGAAAAAAATTAAGCATAAAACGTAGATTATTAAGCGGGAGTAAAATAATTAAAATTAATATAATTTTCTCTTACGCGCAAGTTTTGAATTTTTTGCTGAGAATCAAAAGACCATTGGGCTTGGCAGCAACTCTATCGATTTCTTTCCAAGATTTTCGGATTGTGTTATAACATCTTTCACTCGTTTCCTAACAGGGTATATGTTTAGAACAATAAAACGAAAGACCTAATTATTATTAGGTACAATAATGTTAATTAGAAATACTTAATAACCACATGTAGCGATATCAAACATTAGTGAAGAACGAAATTAATAGTTGAAATGGATTAGTTATGAAAAAAAAAAGGTCCTACATGTGGATATGATTTAATTATTGGATCGTGTATAGAGTTACCTTGAAAACTTTGGTTACAATATAATAATAACCAAACTTAGGAAGAGTATCTTCAAAGTAGAGAAGAGGAGCTGACGATGCTAATGCTCCAAGTGCTATGTGTGGATATTTTAGCCTGAACCATGCCGCTAACACTTTTTGTGTACCATGAACAAAAATTAAAATGATTACTTAAAATATCATGTAATGCTATATCAAAAACTATCATTGAGAGTAACGGAGATCATAAGGTAAACAATATACTTCTCTCCATACAAGATTTTCATATAGTAATCCATATAGAACATGTTTAAGAGAGTATAACTATTATATAGTATTTACTAGACTTACTTCCACCATAAGATCCTCCTATGACAATGATAGGGCTGTGTTTAGTAGAGTACTTCTCCTTAACGTGCAAGAGAATCGCGGCGTAGTCTGCTAGGGCTTGTGCTGCGTTCAAATACCCCAACGTACTTGCGTTCTTTAATGTTTCTTCTGCTGATCCAAATGGCATAGTCTTACCATAATACCTATGCTGCATCATAGATAATATTGTATGCATTTTAATATATAAACAAACACTAAATACGATTAATCATGAATATATATATATATATATATATATATGTATAAGTATAAACACACACCTCTATGTAGACGAGGAGCGCTTTGAGACGGGGACCGTTGTCACGAAGAAAGCCAATGCCAGACAAATCAGAGTCTAACGACGTTTCCTCTCCAAGAAACGCTAAGATTGGCGCGTTGGCCTTAGCACCACCCCAGTGCGTGGAATTGATCGCGTATCTTTGTTGAAAAGTCATGTAGCTTTCTGGTCTGAATGTGAAGTGATCGAGGGTCTGATTAAAGTAGAACATCTGAAGACCAGATTCATCTACTTTTTGTGTTGATCCATCAGGTGTATTCTTGATTAACGTTTTTGGTGAAATCGCTAGTCGAGCAAATTTGGAATGTGCGAGAGAGATGAAATAAGATGAAAATATCAATAGAATGAGAACTGTAAATGGAAGAGACATTTTGAGTTAGTGTGTATCGTTTTAACTTAGTAAGTTGGATAATTTATACTCATGCACCAAAACCTTTATATAGATCCCCAAAAGTTATAATGCGCTTTGCGCACTATATTATGTTTCTTCTGCTTTCTGACGTTATATTCATGTATCACGAAGTAAACTAAAATAAATCGATATGCTTTGGTCACTCGTCATGACATTAAGAACGATTATCAAAATTTATCTACGAATTGATAGAGATCTTAATCGAAGAAACGTAGATGCTTTGGTTACTCGACATGACTACAACGTGTTTACTGCTATTTTGACGTGATATGAGGATTCTAAGTAAACCGATGCCTACTCTAATCTTAAGTATTTAGATGCGGGAACCATTAAGGTGGACCAAAATTGGACTTAACCGACACATCTGATTACATATCAATTGTGTGGAATGTGGATTGGTAAAACTTGGTTCCATCACATCCGACTTTCTCCAAGTCTCCCACTTCCAACAAAACCTCCACATTCGTCTGTCCAATCACAAGAGTTGTAAAGTGAAATTTTCTGATATTTAAAATATTTAGTTATCAAACATGTGCAGTTGTCACATCATGGTCTTCAGTGGAGATCTGGTCTTTAGAAATTTGTTACGTAAGTTGACTTGATCCGTACGCAATCTCTCAATTTTTTCTAACCGGCCATTGCGAAATATCTACATTGACCGATTAAGCCATATTTTGAATTTTTATTCAGTCTCTAATTAACAAATAATGCTTAATTACTTTACGTTAATATACGTACAATTATTTTAAAATTTTCACACGATTTAATGGTTCAAGTTAAGAGTTATACTACTTGTGAATTTCACCATTCATGATATTTGTTAAACTTATTAAATCGGTGAATAAAGAAAGCATATAAAAGATAATTCATAATTATGAGGTCGATTGGTAACGACTGTTACTTGTGGCTCTAGATACTTTAACTTTAAAATTTTGGCTGCAGAGAATTTGGCTGTATATGCTTTGGTTGTAGAAACTTTTACTGTTAAAATCTGATTGGTAATGAACAAATTTTTAAGTTATACATGTTATTTTTATTATTATTATTTTATATTTATAATAAATACAAATTATATTATAAATGAATTTATAAAATAAAAGTACTATTGAAATGGATCTTAAAAGAACAAGAAAAAAATGAGAGTAATTAATTTATAAAAATAAAATATATAAAATATATTTATAAACTTGTGAAAATGTTTTAAATATAATAGGTATATGAAAAATAAATTTTTTTAATTGATAAAATTTAAAGTCAGATTTTTTACGCTTTGAGAAAAATAAGAAAACAAAGAAGGAAAAAAAAAGAAGTGACTTTTAATGTTTATAAAAAAAATAAAAGCAAAAAATGTTGATTGACAAATTAATTACTTTTAAGACTTTAAAACCATTTTAAAGCCTTAAAAGTCATCACCAGCCATTTATGTGTACAAATTTCTTTCTAAAATTCATCATAAAATGAATTTCTTTCTAACATTCATCAGTTAACTCATATATAAGCTATATATAATTCTTCCATCAAACTTTGGAACAAATTTTCAGGTAAATCGAATGCAGCGGTAAAAAATGATTAGAATGGTACAAGGTTGTAGTATCAAGTAAGCAAAAAGAACACACAAAAAAAAAAAAAAAAGATACATTTCATATTAATATTTTCATGTTGGTAAAGGTTGCGCGTGCAAAGAGATGGGCGAATATGTTCATTGCACATTTGGTTATTGGCACCACAAATATACATGCTTGCTTCATGAAACTGCTATCATTTATTTATTTCTTTTATTTGTAGTTTTTATGTTATCATACAATATATGGTGCCTTTGGCCCATAATCTCACTTTCAGTTTTATTTTGTTTTGTTTTTGTTAATGGAATCTTCAACTTATAGTTTAAAAGATCATATAGGCCAACTATTAGTCTATCAATCAAATGTTCAAATTGGCAGAACTATATCAAAAAAATGTATTTGAATAGTAAAGAAATTGTAAACCTTGGAAAACTAATTTTCATTAATGCCAAAGTAACAATTTTAAGAATTTAAATTTAAAAAATAAAATAAAAATATCACTTCTAGCTCAACAAACAAATTCACCACTTTTATTTATTTTCTGGTAAGATATTGCTTTTGAAAATCTACAATGTTATATACGTACGCCATTGTCTTTGTAAATTGCTTGCTCTAGTGGAGTCCCTTTTCTCCTCTAAGAGATTTTGTGTGGTAGTTCAGTTTTGCCCAAACGAATATATATTTGCCTGACTAAAACACATGGCCTTATTATATTTGCTTGCAAGTATTGTAACGATTCCATGTCTTCAAAATCAAATGCATAGGCCACGACGAAGTGGAGTATAGTTGTGAAAGTTAAATAATGGTTACTCAAAAAGCATAGTTTTAAAATGACCCTAAATATTATTTTTTTGGTTTAATGTTAAATTCTAAATCATATATATATGATAAATCTATACAGAAATCATTATTATCATTGTGTAGTTTCAGACCATGACATTTTAGGCTGACTTTATGATTTATAGATTAAAATGAATAAATATCATAATGCGCATATGCACTCATATAACGTTGCTAAAAAGTAATCAAACGTTCAATCATATAATCTTCCATTTGTTATGATTCATTGATTCTTGCTCACGTTGGGACAGTGTTTGCAATTGAGTAATTCAACATCGATCGATCTTCAATAAATTTATGTTGGTTCGTGACATTGATCATGTACTACATGCTTTTTCTCATAATTTGGAATATAACAATCACTTTACTCTTTTGTTTTGGGCAAAAACAATCACTGTTGTATTAGTTTCGATTATTTCGGTTCTTAAACCATATTGGGACACAGTCATCCAAGGTTCAAAACTCTAGTACAATTACTTTTATATATTATTGCATCTCAGTATTATTGTTTTTATGATATAATGAAACTTAGATTGATGATATGTTGAGATCTCTTAGATCTTTTTGGTACGTTAAAAGCCAAGAATCAATTATTTTAATTTCTTTCTCTCTTTGCATTACTAACCACTCCGGATCATCTTTCTTCTTCGAATTGATATCTCGACAATGCGAACCTGCTCATATTACATTTTTTCGTAAGAAATTAGCATTATACATGAGAGTTCATCATATTCTAAAACGATTTGTTGGATAAAACTGAAAATTTTAATCAATTACCTTTCTCTGTCGTAATGGCGACAACACTATCTGAAATATCCTCCAAAACTCTAGAAATATATGGAAAATAATGTCATAAAAATCTTGTATACATTGATTCACCTATACCATACTCAAACATTGGTGAACAAATTGTTATGTTTGGTTACCCGCCAACGCTGTAAGGATCTGACAATCCATTAGAAAATATTATATTGCTCCCAAATCTTCGGAGGATTAACTTGATATCCTGCATAAGATATATTTCATAATATGTTATACTAATCAATTTCATTAAAATTTTTGATCTTTTCTCATTTTGTAAATTATCATATACACACACCTGAATGCCGAAGTAGGTTGTGATCCAATGTGGCCTAGGAATGACACCATACTGAGATTTACAGCCTTCAATGTAACTAGTCATATTAAACGGTGATGTTTGGAACATGGTATCTTGTTTGTCATGTCCAATTGGTATCACTATCTCGCTGCAGCACTATATATACAGATCATTTTAATGTAATTAAGTTTATAAAAACCTTATATCTATATGTTAAGTTAAGTTATCTTTTAATATGCCTTCAAATGCGTATATTTACATACCTGCCAACTATATGCCATTGCATCGCTCGCAACCAACACAGAATAATTAGTATCATAGCAAGATTGATTGCCGTGTGAAGCGACGACGCCTGCGAAAATCCGGTCTAGTATATCAATTTTACGGTTTGGTGGACCGGCATTAATTGCATCGCATACGTCGGTCACCCAAGAACCTTCGTCGTATTGAACACTTTCAACGTATATCGTATCCAAGAAGTCTTTAAGATCGAAGCTTTTATTTAATGGACTGCCAATTATTTTCAAGAAAAAACAAAAAAAGTTAAGCATTTAACAGTAGATTAATTCACTGGAAAAGACAAAACTGAAAATATATACATCTTCTTACTTACGTGCAAGTTTTAAACTTTTTGCTAAGGATCAATAAGCCGTTAGGTTTGGCAGCAACTCTATCGATTTCTTCCCAAGATTCGCGGATAGTATTGTAACATTTCTCATTCGTTTCCTAATGGGATTATATATTAGGAACTTAAAGAGAATGATGCAATTGAAATTAGTGGAAAGATTAGCAACATAATAATTGTGACTAATGAAAAAATTGAACTTGACTAATTGTGATAAAGCAAAAACACACTCCAACATGTTGACATGGTCTAATAATTAGATAATTGTTATTACCTTGTAAACTTTGGTTATAATATAATAATAACCAAATTTAGGAAGAGTATCTTCAAAGTAGAGAAGAGGAGCTGAAGATGCTAATGCCCCGTGTGCTATGTGCGGATATTTTAGCCTAAACCATGCTGCTAACACTGAGTATCCATGAAAAAACATAATTAAACCAATAACTTGTTATCATATAATGCTATTTGATATTATCATTGAGAGTAACGGATAGACTTGGCATCCATTTTATAAAAGTTTCTTTAGTTTTTTGGTAAAGCTAAAGTGGCCTCTTATAAATAAGTTTCGAGGTTGAGACTCTTTTTCAATTCTTGTCAACAAAATAATTACTATATATTATCCTATAAATAAAACGAAAAAAATAAGGAAAAGGAAAGTAGTTATAGCTTTTCTATAAGATATAATAATTTTGTTATGTGTTAAAGAGTAACTATATTACATTAACCACGCATAAGTTATGGACTAAATGGACTTATGATATATATGTATACTAGTGTACATAGACTTACTTCCACCATAGGATCCACCGACGACAATGATAGGGCTGTGTTTAGTGGAGTACTTCTCCTTAACATGCAAGAGAATTGCAGCGTAGTCTGCTAGGGCTTGAGCTGTGTTCAAATATCCCAACGTACTCGAGTTTTTCATTGCTTCTTTCAACGACCCAAATGGAATCGTCTTCCCATAATACCTATGCTGCATGCAGTATATATACATGTTGTATGCATTACATACAACTACTACAACAGATTTATAGAACGGCACAACTATATATAGAAATTAAACCACACATGCACACCTCTATGTAGACGTTGAGCGCTTTAAAATGAGGAGCGTTGTCTCTAAGAAAGCCGTAGGCAGACATATCAGTTTCTAACGACGATTCCATACCAAGAAACACTAAGATTGGTGCGTTCACTTTAGCACCGGCCCAGTGCTTGGCATCGACGGCGTATCGTTGTTGAAATGTCATGTAGCTTTCCGGTGTGAATGTGAAATGGTCGAGGGTCTGATTAAAGTAAAAAAACTTAAGATCAGATTCAGCATTTTTTTGTGTTGGTCCATCACCGGGTGCATTCTTTAGCAGAATTGGAGAAACCCCAAGTCGAGCGATTTTGGAGTGTACGGGAGAGATGAAGTAAGATGAAGATGTTGAGATTATCAAAATAAGGAGAATTGTAAATGGGAATGACATTTTTAGAGTGTTTTGTTTTTATCTTAGTAACTTTCTTAGTGTGTTATATCAATGCTAAAGCTTTATATAGAACCCCCAAAGGTTATAATGCACTATCCCATTGATTACAAAAAAAAAAAAATGTTATAATGCACTAAGTTATGTACTTAGCTGAGTTTCTGCCTTTGTGCGAATTTTTTTATAATAGCAACAAACGTGATATGAATGTTTGTATTTTATGTACAATACTTTTAGAACTATGAAATTTTTCACTTTAAAATTAAATTATAAAATTAAATAATTGAGAACTCGGAAATTGTCATTGTCGTATATTTTTTGTCTGTGCATTTATGTAGCCTATCGATATTCATCTATAATATTTGTTTGGTACAAGTTTTTCGCTTAAATTATGGAATAAACTGAAAAGAAAAAAAAAAAAACTGAACCGAACCGAATTGTATATGATTTTTATAAGATTTTTTTTTATAGAATTGAAAACCCGTAGAAAAACAAAAACAAAAATTAAATCGAAGAACGGTATATCTACCCTTCAAGTAAATCTCCAAATTGGTGTCATAAATAGAATTTATCAAAAATATAAATTACATTGCATCCAAGTAGCTAGGAGTTGCCTTTGGAGGTTATATCATGCTCTTTGGCTTCGATTTTACCTTGAGACCGGAAAATGTGTCTTTCTCATAAACGTACGTCCGAGTTTTTTATAAAGGCGTGCAAAGCGATTGGCAAAAGCATATATGTTGATCGCTTATTTAGCAATTGGCACCACAAAATTATACATGCTTTGCTTCATGAAGCTGCAATCATTTCTTATTTCTTTTATGTGTATAATTATTAACACCAAAAGTTATTTATATAGTGGTGCCTTCGGCCCAGACTTCCACTTTCTTTTTCTTCTTTCTTTTTAAATAATCGAATCTTCAACTTAGAGATCATAGACCAGCCATTATATAATAACTTGCGATGTGATGCATCTAGACCATATATCATTTTTTCCTCCAGACACAATAATTTGTCAATAAACAACGACTTGAATGGCTTGCCTTTATTGAATTCACAACAGTTCCATGTCTAAGGAATAGGATCATCTACATACATAACTGTATATTTTCATATGACATATATATACACATAAGTCACAAACACCAAGTGTTTCCAAAAAATTTGCAAGTACATATATATATCTACTTCAACGGTCATTTTTATATTTCGATAAAAGAATATAATAGGAAACTATATTATTCTTTGAGTAAATCTCTTCGCACTATTATTATATTTCGAGGATAATGTCATAGTACTATTGTTATTCTTCCATATGGTTCAATTCAAACCAGCTAGTCTCCGTTCACACTTCACATAATTATTTTGTCTCGTTCATGCCAACACTTCTAATCACAATGATCGCTCTATATGCTTTATATTTATTTTCCTGTATTTAATTTATCACGATTCTTCATGAATATTAAATTTATATTGTATCATGATAAATGTGTTTAATTCTAGATGTCGTCATAGATGGTGCTATCTAAAGATGATTACTTATTTTTTGAAACAGTCTCTAAAGATGAATAGTAAGGTCAAAGATATATATCTCTTTGGCTCTTTGTGTAATTCCTAGGTAGAGTGCAAACAATTAATGGTTCATATATCGTCCCCTCTCAATACATCCTGAAATGAAGTTAATCAGATAGCCTCCTTTTGTTTTTATCTTAAACATTCTGCGCCTTAATTATATTTACAGAGCTATGTTAGTAGTAGCTCTAAATTAGACGTAAGAAAATGAGAATAAATATAAATATATACGATCAATATTGTTAGTCTGACGATTCTAAGCTTAATTACTAATTAAATATTAGCGTAACATGAACTATTTTGGAAATTGTTACGCTGCGACAAAGAGACTGTGACATGAGAACACTTAATATTAGCCGTACGATGTGCTGTCCACCAAAATCCAATGATAAACCTAACCCTCGCCTTAACAAACACTTCAAACTCGATATTTCCCAACGAAGCTTGAGCCCTCAAATCCTCACCAATGGATTTAGGAACGGCGGCGTTTTGCACGATCAAGGTGTCATCAATCCGCGTAAAGTTCATCCGCGGTTGATGAAAAGGTTCCACTATGGTGTTTAACGCAAGGGTCTGGTCCTCGAACACCAAGAATATCTGGACGGAAGTGTAGTAAACCGAGAGCTGGTGGTTAGGGTTGTACGATTGGATGGTGATTCTGAACGTAGCTGACATGTAATTGTCGTTGGTAAGGATCAAGTTTTGGACCGACGCGTTTTGGACACTGTAATGAAGTTTCTTGCGTTTGGTTACGAGCCAGGTAATGAAAACACCTATAGCTATGACGTAGATTATGGTAAATATGAAGAAGATGACATGGCGAAGGCTACGGCGGCTTGACGAACTTATCGGAGGCATTGGATCTAGCTAGGAGGGTTTTTAAAGTTACACATTGGTTGATTTGTATGTTTTATATATATAGAAGTTGAAAAGGGTTCAGATAATTCTGATGTTTTTTTTGCTTCAGAATCTTAGGTTTTCTGTGTGTGTCAGTGTGTGTCAAATATTAGAATTCGAAAATTTTGAAAATGCTAGGATTCTGATAATGTTATTTGCTTCGGTATCTTACGTTGCTTTTTTTTTTTTTTGTAAAAGAGTATCTTACGTTGCTTCTAGCTAACCTTATGTTTATTTATCAAATATTCTTTTCTTTATAAAACGAAATTCAAAACCGAGTTCCTAAGTAATCAGTTTTGATGCATCAATTAAGAACACATCAATATATATGAATTTATCGAAATCTCATTCACATTTTATGAAATCGTGTCTCGTTCCATGCAATTAATACTATGCATTTTAATTTAATAAAAATTTATTTTTTGTTAGAGGCTGTTTTATATTTAAAACAAAAAACAAAAAAGATTGATCAATTTAATGACCATCAAGATGATAGCACCAGACTACATGAATATGGAAAGTTGCTACGTTATGGTCTTTACCTTGTTTTTATACAAACAAAAATGACAAATCAATTATTAGGAACAGAGCATCCAGCTTCCGCCCTAACCAATCCTGACATGGCCTAAGATTGTCATCTAGGAAACCTAGGCACTTAAGCTGAACATCATCTCATCAAACTAAACAGGAGAATCGGTTGGTATGACAAACTTCATTTCCATCTCATATTTGGGCTTTCCCATCTTTACCTTATCTTTGGGTTCCAGTATATGTGAGTTCTTTATTGGGCTTAAAATTATAAGCATACGAGGCCATAGACACCCTTTTTAATTGAGTGAGTTCTTTATACAATTAAAAAGAAAACCAATTACTTTAATAAAAAAACGAATAGTAATGAAAAATTTGGACCTCATAATCTCTTACATTATGAAGATCAGACCAGGTCAGGTTAAATTAGTTTTATAAATTAAAATTGTCTACTATGATTTATCTACCAATGAAAAAGTACGTACTCTACATCCAAAACTATGATACATTATAAATTTCAGGGTGTAGATATTTGCTTTTTCTGATACCTAATGTTCTTAAAGAGTTGTTTCATAATAATAATAAAAAAAAGAGGCTATAAATTGTGAGCTTAAACGTTAAAAACAAGTATAAATGTATAAATAATTCGTTCATGCATCGGATATGGGAGGATGAACAATACGATTATTAAAATGAAAATGCAAACTTAGTAATCACATATCAGCATCACAAGAACTATTTTGGGAATTTTGTAACTGCGACAACAAGACCGTGACATGAGAACACTTAACCTTAGCCGTATGATGTGCTGTCTTCCATACCCCGACTTTAAACCTAACCCTCGCCTTGACAAACACTTCAAAATCTATCTTTCCCGACAAAGTTTGAGCCCTCAAATATTTTGCATTGGATTTGGAAACGACCACGTTTTCTGCAACCAACGTGTCATCAATCTGCTTGACGTTCATCCTCGGTTGGTGAAACGGCTCGAGCGTGTCGAAGGCAAGCGTCTGGTCCTTGAATTTAACGAATATCTCGACGGAACTGTAGTAAACCGAGACTCTGTGGTTGAGATTGTGGGATTGGATGGTGAATTTGAACGTAGCTGACATGTGATTGTCGTTGGTAAGGTTAAAATGTTGAACCGAGGCGTTCTCAACAGTGTAATGAAGTTTCTTGGGTTTGGTTACAAACCAGGTAATGAGGAAACCTACAGCTGCGATGAAGATTAGAGTTAGTACGACGAGAACAACGTAGCATACAAGGCTATGGCGGCGCACTGCTGGCTGCACCGGCGAAGTTTTCAACGCCATTGGTTTTAGATTGGATTTGTAGTCACACATTGGTTCACATGTACGTTTGTACATATATATATATATCGATATATTAGATACTTGTGATGCAAGATACTTGAAAAGCACCTTGGATTCTGATGTTCTTTGCTTCAGCTGTCGAGAGAGCTGAGTCTTTTCATTGTCACTTTAGAACAATTTGTGTCTCGTGTACTTTGCTTTCCCATCAACTCTGTTTTAAAGGTTTATTTGGCAAATGTAAGACAACACTCAAACTGGCAAGTGGAACATGTTATATTATATTTATTAGAGATACCAAAAAGAAAGAAGATAATTCGGATAATAAAGTGTGTAAAACCTTATATATATTAGAGCATGCTCATATAATTTACATTTATGAGCTCTCTAAATTTTTTGTCGTTCGTAAGAATTTTACTATGATAAATTGTAATATTGTATATTCCATTCACAAAGAACTAGACGATTTTGGTTGGTTTTTTTCTTCTTGTTTATTCTGTTGATGTTTTCGTGTAGAGTAAACAAAAACAAAAAACAAAAAAAAAACAAACAAACAAACTTTGATTGAAACTAAGATGAATACACGCGTATAACTTGGGTTTTATTTTTCGAATATCAATCAATATGCAATTCAGTAGATGTCATGAAAGAAAAGAAAAGAACAATATTATGGTTTGAGAACTGGGCTTCAACAATTTCTACGACACTTTACTTTCTTTTTTTCTTTTTTTTTCTTACGTCAAAGAGACTTAGATTAACTCATGAAAACCAATTCAAAGGGCAATTGTTTACATATCTGACTAGTTGCGGACTGGGTTCTACGACGCTTTTGTGCACACCAAAATAAATATAAATCATAGGACTTGAAATGTTTTTTTTAGTCAGTTGGTTGTGTAAATGATAATAATGTAACAGGGTTCGAAATACTTTCATAACATTTCACCGGTTTTTTCGTTCTTTTTGGCTTTTACTTGGTTTACTTTTTGTTTTCTGGAGTGGGAAAGAAGTTTTCATTCATTTATTAATTTTTGGTTTAGCTCTTTTTCTAATAACAATGATTGTTTCTAATGTTTTTTTCATATATTCTAATATTTTAATAATAATTTTTTACATTAAAAATTATATGATTTTATGTTTTAGGCCATTAAAAGCATGCTTAATGGTGACACCTATTAAAAATATTTAAAACAATTAATTATAAAAAAATATACAAAAGTAATTTATTAGACACTCTTAAGTTGTTATAGAATTTTGACCTATTCAATGGTGATATTCAATGTAGGTGTTTAAAAGAAAAACTATATTAATAAACTTCAAACACGATCAAGTTTGTTGACTGGAGATGAAACAAGTCACTGTATAGCCAGCCAAAGAGATGTCAAAATACGTAAAATTCGTAAGAAACCAAACAATATGAATCTTTGGAAACAAAAAAATTTCAAAAAACCCCCCAAATTATTACAAAACAAAAAAGTAAGAAGCGATGAAAAACAAAATAAAAAATCAGAACAAGTAAAATTGGCTTCGATTGAGTTCAATATCGAGCTTCAAAACGTCTCCTTCGGCGGACACAGAAATGGAGAGAAAGGGAGAGATATTCACGGGGTTGAATTTTTCCTTCTTCTTTTTTTCTCCAACCAATAACACTTCGCCACGTTATTGGCTCTTAACCCACAAAACATATTTTATTTTAGACACTGATCTTAATAATTAAATCAAAATTTTGATTAAACTTTATTATTATACTATAAGAATTATGTTAACACGTTCAAAATATCACCATTGTATATGATCTAAGATCCAAAGACCACACCCATGCACACATATATATATACTTATTCCATCTATCAAACTATTTGATTCAAAATTAGTTCAATTAATTAAATAAAAATAAAATAAAATTCTTATGTGAATGTGTATGTAAGATATTTTTTAAATATAATATATATAACATATTTTTTTATTTTGATTGGCTAAATAAAAAAAATTGAATAATTAAGAATGGTTCACCCCTATAAAGATGAACCCAAGTACTTTTTTTTGGACGTATAGTTTTTATTTTTTATGTTCTGAGTTTGTGATTAATTAAAGTTGTCTTTTATTTTTAAAAATTTAATCACAAATTTTTTATAAGAAAAAAAATCATCGCTCAGTAGCAGTGCATATATACATTCACAAGTCATGACTGCATATATGATGTGATAAATTTTATAATTGATAGTATACGATGAAATATTTTTTTTTTAATAATCAAAGAAGTTTTCTGCCAAATCTTAATAATAAAATATTCCAAATCACTTTAAGAGTATGTTTTAATTGTTTCACAGTCTGTATTTAAATTTTTGTTTAGTAGATTTGTGACTCGTACCGTCAATAATTAAATATATTTTATTAATGTTTGATTTTTATTTCATAAGAGATGTAAATCTCGAGATAGAACATTACACTTTCAGAACTGGGTATCAACAATTTATAACACACTTTCTTACACAATCTGAGTCATCGCCACATTTGATGCGACAGTGCCATAAACATACTGGGTCCGGAACTATTTGACGTTGCGGAATAGTTATTTCCATCCTGCATATATATACATGATCCACAAATCATGACTACATATAGGTATACATACACACACACATTTATATATATTACCACATATTTGATTTGAAAAATTAGTTCAGTATATACAGATAAAATTAAATTAAAACTCTTTTGTGAATGTAAGATACATACGGCAGTGAGTGATGGTCTTCCTTCGACAAGTTCTCCATTCCATTGCATGCTTTTAGATGGCATCCTACCATTATCAATGCCATCATAATCATCATACACACTTTTTGCGCCATTCTTTTACAATTGTTTTTTTTATCAACTAATATTGTTTGGTAGAATATGTTTTTTTGTTATATACAGACATATATATATATATAGGTACAAGTTCTGAAGGAAAATTGTGTAAAATTTATTTCCATCATAATGCATTTATTAGTTTTGTTGGTTTGACTTGACTATAGCTATTTTGTAACTTTTGTTTAATTGCAATATCTCTAAGATGGGAAACAATGTAAATTTATGATTTTGAAATATCCTAATAACTTTCTGGTAATAAATCATTTTCTAATATAATTAAATGATTTTATGCTAGAAATGTATTATACATTTACTAATTTGGTTGGTTTTGACCGTTTGACTTAATTACAATCAATTCTGTATAGTATTATAGTAAACAAAATAAAAAGTCATAGTATATATTTATTTCTATATGGACAAGATCCTCATGATTATGGCAAGTTTGGGTAATTAATTCTCTGTAGATATATATTTCAAAATATCAATAGGAAATTATGACTATTTAGGATTAGTGATTTAGGACTCTCTACTTATGATCACAGATTGACAGGTCATGATCAACATTTTTTAAATGATAAACAGATTTGAGATTGTTTTAAGGATAAACATTGTTTTTGGTTAGATTTTGATTTTTAAAAAATAGTATTTATTGTTTGCTAGTATATGCTTTGTGTTATATACACACATATATTTATAGATACATGTTCTCAAGGAAAATGTGTATGTAATGATTATTTGTATCAAATTTATTGCAATATCAAAATACATTTATTAGTTTTGCTGGTTTGACTTAATTATAATTATTTTTGTAACTTTGGTTTTATTTGCAATATCTTTAATATGGGAAAAAATGGAATTTTATGATTTGGAATATAACCATTAGTTAAAGTAACTAATCATTTTCTTATAAATTAAATAAACTATGCTAGAAATGCACCATATGTATACATTTACTATTTTTTTATTTGACTTGAATGTAATTAATTTTGTATAGTATAATAGTAAACAAAATAATAAGCCATACATATATAAATATTTATTTATATATGGACAAGATATGTCATGATTGTGGCAAGTTTGGGTAGTTTCTCTTCATCTCTGAAGATATATATTTCAAAATATCAATATGACTATTCAGGATTAGTGATTTACATATCAATATTTCAAAATATCAATATGACATAACATACCATCATTAGATATCATTATCTATAAAAATCAATGGTCATCAAATTAATTTATATCATATTTAAAACTTAATTATACTTCAGTATGATTAATTGGTATTTGGTCATTATCGTGGAAATGCAGTGAACTCCACTTTATTGGTTAACAACATATCAAATATATTTATCAATGAAAAAGTTCGTAGGTTTTTTATAGACTCACTTTTGAATAATGTGAGTGGTTAGAATTTAGATTAAGTAACCTTTGATTTTTTTTTATTTTTTTTTTTGAACATCTAACTTATAAACCTTTGATTTATAAGTTAAAAACCTAACATATATGCCACTAGGTTTATCTCTCTGATATGAATGTATGATAAACATTAATTAGAAAAATATAAATATTAGTTTACGCTGTACGTATCTTACTAATTACCTGTCACTTTTAAAATGTAGATTCATAGTGTAGTAGTGCGGTTTATGGGTCACTATCGTTGAAGGTGCAGTTACCAGAACAAGTAAAGAGAATAAAACTACACGATCTAATTAAATATCTAATGGTAGAATAATTTTTTGGTTTTTAATATATACAAATTTGAATAAAGTCTTTTATTTGTGTCTGGCCTTTTATAGATTCATGTCACATGCATATCAATGAATAACGTGTTATATCTAGAGGTGGTTGATAAATGGGTTTAGATATTAATTAAGTAAGTAATTATAGTCTAGAGGTGATTGATGAATGATAAATGGGTTAGAATATGAAGTAAGTTGAAGATGAAATAATTATAGTTAGCATGCCCTGGAGTTAATTTGTATCCAATAGACAATTCATATTTTGCTTCAATTTAGATAGATTATTTCTTGATTTAAATTATTTAATCAACTCAACAATATCCTTTTTATTTTAGAATTTTATCCTCGCAAAATCTAAATGGTACGTAGATCCACGGTTCTCTGCTTCCATCACATACTTCAAGTGAAGATTTCAGCAATTCTGATAGGCTTTTATTCCATTTTTTATAATGTTTTATAAGTTGTGATATTTTTTTGAGACAACTACTACCAAAATATTTAAGATTACGTTGCGATATTCGATATTTAGTTTTCAAGAATGATAAAGTTAAAACGACAAAATTATGTAAAAACAATAAATTAGTTATTTTCAAATTTTCTTATAAACGTCTATGTTGTTTGAAGAGATGATAATCTATACTATTAATTGGGAAGGACAACTTGAAGCCAAACAGACCCAATTTAAAAAAAAAAATTTCATTAAATATATTTCAGTTGCCAAACAAAACTAATGACAGCAAAAATGTTTTAATAAATAAATAAATAATAAAAAACAGAAACTATCTATATTTATGGATCATACTAATTTTGTTGCCAAAAAAGTGGAAAATTAAATTCGAAAATCCCCATGTATATAACATATTTAACATTTTTAGATATTTTTAAACAATAATTTAATATTTAATAAAATCTAATCTATAGTATTTTTTATTTGGTTTAATGATTTTATTCAAGTGTTTATGTTATTTGTATTTTGTATAACTCTTATGATATGATATATATTTATTTTGCGTTACAAAAATCATCATATATATTTTTTTTTTTTATATTGATGTTTTAGGAAAAATAAAAGAAAAATAAATATGTTATATATTTTACAATAGCATAAAATATGGAGAAATATTCAAC
>NW_006238918.1:7661167-7661502 GCF_000375325.1 Capsella rubella
AAAGATATTTATATATTTCCTTGAAATATAATTAAAAAACCAATATAGCATGTGACCAAAAATAAAATCATCAAATAAACATTTTTATTATTAACATCAATTTAATAATATATTAACTCCCCAATTTCGCTGGATATTAACTAATATGCAATTAGCATTTAATAGTTTTAAGTAAGTTCAGGAAATCATATCACACGATTATTATATTTTCCATATAATATAACATTGCCAATCCACAAAAAGAATTAAACAGTTAATGTAATAAAATAGTTATTTGAATTTTCATTACTTAGTAAAATATTTAATATATTTTCTGTTCAATTGATTCATTTCTT
>NW_006238918.1:7661770-7784315 GCF_000375325.1 Capsella rubella
CAAAAAGAAACGGTTAATTCAAAAAAAAGAATTATATAACTATTTCTCATCAGAAACAAGATGATATAAAAAATTTGGAAACTTAAATTCAAGTTCAACTTTTAAATATCAAATGACGGGTATCATACATGAATATGAAATTTAAATAGCAAAAGTAAGTTTCAAATTACTTAAATATTTCAAATATCGGGACAAGAAATAACGAATACAGAAAGAGAACGAGTAATTTAATTAGTTAAATACAAGCTATATAATGTTGGTTTTTTTTTAAAATGTAAATTATTTCATTTATATATAAAAAAAATATGATATTATCTTAGAGAGAACGAACGGGAACAAAAAGGGAATGGGTAATTCAAAAAAAAAAAATATCTAAACTATTTCTCATCAAAAACAAGCCTATACGAAAAATTTGGAAACTTAAATTTAATTTTAACTTTCAAATATCAAATGACGGGTATGATACAAGAATATGAAATTTTAATATCAAAAGTAAGTTTCACTTAAAAATTTCAAATATTGGGACAAGAAATAACGGAAAGGGAACGGGTAATTTATAAAATAAAAAATTATTATCTTAACTAATTCTAATAATATACAAAAGGGAATTATGGGTAACGGGCAAGATGAAGACATACTATTTATTCATGTGGGTGGACCAAAATATTTCAATTTGTTGTAGAACATGCATAGTGAACGGGTTTGACTGTCCTGATATCTATATTTATGTTATTTTATTCAAAAGTTTTAATGTTTTTCATTAGTTTATGTGATGTGATAGTTCACAAATTTAATTGATTTCTAATTTATCAGTCATTCAGTTTACACTCGATCCGAGTCTTATATTATGTCGATTAAAATATTAGAAACTTTGTGATAAACATAGTTTTTGCAACCAATCACGCACGTACGTGCGGGTTCATCCCTAGTGTTTTTTAAAAAAGTTATCGATAATGGTTTATAACAAAATAAAATAAAAATAAATTTAAATAAATAAATATCAAATTAAAACAAATTAGCAATTATAAAATATTTCAGCTCCCGGGTATTATTAATTTTTTTTTTTTTAATTGAAAAGAGATACTCCTTGATACATCGAAATAGTACGTTAGTGTTGAGGAACTGGGGTTCAACAATTCCTACGACACTTTTGTGCACAATCTATGTTATCGCCACATTTGATTTGACAGTGCCATATGCATACTGGGTCTGGAACTATTTGACGTTGCTGAATTGTTATTTCAATCCTGCATACATCCACAAATCATAACAACATATATGTTAAATTATATGTTAAATTACACACACACACATGACACATATATAAAGTCTTCTATCTATCAACACATATTTAATTCGAAATTAGTTCACTAATTTGTTAAAAATGAAATATAATAAAATTAAATTTTTTTATGTGAATGCATGACACATACGGTGAGTGAGGGTCTTCCTTTGACAAGTTCTCCATTCCATTGCATGCTTTTAGATGACATCCTACCATTATCAATGCCATCATAATCATCATACACAATTTTTGAGTCATTCTTTTACAAGTTTATTTCGTGAGATTTGATTATTTTTTTAAGTAATGTTTATTGTTTGCTAGTATATGTTTTGTGTTATAGACACACACACACATCTATATAGGTACATCTTCTGAAGGAAAGATATCATATTGCATTTATAAGTTTTGTTGGTTTGACTTGACTAGTTGACTATTATTATTTTTGTAACTTTTGTTTTAATTGCAATATCTCTAACATGGAAAACAATGTAATTTTATGATTTTGAAATATCCTAATAATTTAATGGTAATAAATAAATATATAATAGAATTAAATAATTTATGCTAGAAATGTATAATACATTTACTAATTTGGCTGGTTTTTACCGTTTGACTTGAATACAATTAATCCTACTATATTAATTAAGAAGTAAAAAATAAAATTAACCTTATAAATTGTAAGAATTTACATTGATATGCCATTAAAAGGTTTTTTTTTTTTAAACAACTGAAGGTAATAAAAGATAATTAAACAAATAATCAAACAAAATAAATATATAAAATCACAAAATAATCAATAAACTATAAATAAAATCATAAAATAATCAAACAAATATATTGTTTGTTTGGATATCCTACTATATTAATTGAAAAGTAAAAAAATAAAATAAACCTTATAAATGGTAAGAATTTACATTGATATGTCATTAAAAAAAATTTTAAAAGAACAACTGAAAGTAATAAAAGATATTTAAAATAATAATCAAATAAATTAAATATATAAAATCATAAAATAATCAAACCAATATATTGTTTGTTTGGATATACAAACACAAATACGGGATACATAAATATTCAATTAAATAATAACAAAATAAATTATTACAAATTTATATTAAATTAAAAAGTTTGGCACACGGTTTACCTGGTTAGTACCTAGTTCTGTATAATATTATAGTAAACAAAATAATAAGTCATATATACATATACATATATATATATATATATATATTTATTTATTTATATGTATATGGACAAGATCGTCATGATTGTGGCAAGTTTGGGTAATTTCTCTTCATCTCTGTAGATAAATATTTCAAAATATCAATAGGCCATTATGACTATTCAGGATTAGTGATTTAGGACTCTCTAATTATGATCACAGATTGACAGGTCATGATCAACATTTTTCGATAAACAGATCATTTTCGCTACTGCATTAACCCACAAAGTATTTTGTTATGACAAGAATCGTTTCTGACTAAGCAAATGGTCCTTCTGTTTTTGCTAATTCAGTAAACCCCACTTTGGTGGTTAACAACAGATCAAATTTTATCGATGAAAAAGTTTGTAGGTTTTTAATAGGCTCACTTTTGAATAAAGTGAGTGGTAAGAATTAGATTAAGTAACCTTTGATTTGTAAGTTATACCTAACATATATCTAGGCATGTCAATCGGGCTAGCCCGGCCCGCCCCAGCCCAAAACCCGTAAAGCCCTCATATATTTGAGCCCGGCCCGGCCCGGCCCGAAAAATATGCGGGCCTATATTTCAAAGCCCGGCCCGGTCCTAACAGGGCTACAGGGTTTTTCGGGTTTTTTTGGGTTTTAGCTAACGATAAAAAATTAATTTATAAGTTCATAATAGTTTTTAAAAAACAATATTTAAAAGTATACTATAAAAATAATGTATCAAAATTTAAATAACTTATCAATATTCATTAAAACTAACTTAATTTAAGAGAAAAATTGAAGACTAAATAAATTATTTACACTTTAACCCAATAAAACATGGAACTGAAATACTTTAAAGTAGATGGTAGAGTCAATATCTATATATAATTTTAGCTTTGTTCAGTTTTGACATATATAAATAATAGAAAATATGATAGATAATGATTTTAAAAGTATTAAGTAAGGCTAGTAAGTAAATATGAAAAATTAATTCATTAATTAAATCTTCTATTCAAACTACAATATTTACAAAAATAAAAATATATTTATTTAAGGGCTTTTCGGGCCAGCCCGAGCCCGACCGGGTTAAGCCCATAAAACCCTTTAACCCGAATGGGCTTAGCCCAAAAGGCCCGGTTTTTTCTGGACATATATATTTAAGCCCGAGCCCGATGTTTTTTAGGGCCGGGCCGAACTAGCTCGCGGGCTTTAGCCCTAATTGACATGCCTACATATATCCCACTAGTTTATCTCTTTGATATGAATATATATATGATAAACATTTATTAGAAATATATATAAATATTTGTTTACATTATACGTATCTTACTAATTACCAGTCACTTTTAAGATGTTAGATTCATAGTCTAGTGGGTTTATGGGTCATTATCATTGAAGGTGCAGTTATCAGAACAAATAAAGAGAATGAAACAAGCTTTCTTTGGTGTGAAGCTACACGATCTAATCAATATCTAATGGTAGAATAAAGTCTTTTATTTGTGTCTGGCTTTTTATAGATTCATGTCACATGCATATGATCAATGAATACTGTGTAAAGTGTAATATATATAGAGGGGGTTGATAAATGGGTTAGAATATTTAATCAACTCAACGATATCCTTTCTTGGATCATCATACGATAATTATTTATCCTCCAGTTTAGACTTCATTCATCGATCTCTGTGTTGGGATTGTGATGGGAATATGCTCTCTCGTTGTCCAGTGCCTTGTAGTTCAATGGTTTTCGGTGAGCTTCATTTCTATTGGAGGAGTTGGCTTGTCGAGTGATGAGAACGGGTTAGGGAAGATGCGACTAATGAGGTACGCATTTGAGATACTCACGGAGAAATCCGACGACAACTTGGCGGACATGGGTATCCAAATGTTCTTCTTTGAACAAACCCTAGACCACTTCACCTACACTCCGGAAAAGTAACATGAGATTCCGTCAAAGATATGCGGTTAATTCCAAGTATTGGGAAGGTGGAAAATCCAATGCACCCATCCTCGCTTATCTCGGAGCGGAATCTTCAATGGACGGCGATTTGGGCAATATTGGCTTCATAGAAGATAACGCTCCTCATTTCAAAGCCCTCATCGTCTACATAGAGGTTGGTGTACATGTGTGCATATCCCTGCCTATATACAAATGGAAACGCTATAATTTTTTAACGGTTAATTTCAATGTCAAGCAGCATAGGTTCTATGGGAAAACAATGCCGTTTGGGTCGGCGGAGGAAACGTTGAAGACTGCCAAAACCTTGGGCTATTTAAACACAGCTCAAGCCCTTGCGGACTATGCCCTGATACTTCTTCACATCAAGGAATCATACTCAGCTCACCATAGTCCCGTCATCGTTATTGGAGGATCCTATGGTGGAAGTAAGTTTCCTACTACGTACTATACATAGCGGAACCGATTGTATTCCATGCATATATGTATGTATATATACTTGTTTTGAAAAAATATATAATAATTTTTAATAATCGATTACTATAAAAATAATTCACATCTAAATATAATATGGAATGCACCTTTCGCTACTCATCTCTCTTTTTCTGATGTTCCTATTAGAACAATATTAGAGTTTACGTATCTTGGTTTAGCTATATTGGTTATTAATGTTGGTTTAGCTTTAGACTCAGTTTAGTTGTTTGTGTTTAAGAACTCGTTGTACAGTTGATTAAAATTGAGTAAAGATATTTTCACAATTATGTTTCTCTAATGTTATTCCTCATCTAATTAACACCATATATGGATATTTAAATTTACCATGATGATAAGATATTAAGCTTCAAATAATTATTTAATTTTATTTCACATTTCATGGCACGACACTCAAAAGTGTTGGCAGCTTGGTTCAAGCTAAAGTACCCACACATTGCACTCGGGGCTTTAGCATCCTCAGCGCCTCTTCTCTATTTTGAAGAAACACTTCCAAAACATGGTTACTTTTATATAGTAACCAAAGTTTTCAAGGTAATTAACTAAAAAATAGTTCAAAATATTACTGTCAATATATGTATATAGTATTTACTAGTCTTAATTTTTCTTAAACATATTTTTTAAAGCAAACGAGCAAGAAATGTCACGACCAGATACGTCGATCTTGGGATGAAATAGACATAATCGCAGCCAAACCAGCCGGTCTGTCAATCCTCAGCAAAAAAATCAAGCTTTGCAAGTAAAAAACATCCACCCAATTTGATATATACCGTATATAAGTATGAGCAATAATCTATCATTTTAATAAATTATTTATCTTTTTTTTTTTGGTTGATCCATTAGTCCTTTGAAGGACACTTATGAACTCAAAAGTTTTTTAAGTTACGTATACGCCGGGACAGCTCAATACAACAACAATGTATATTCCGCTACGGTTACTAGCGTGTGCGAAGCGATTAACACCACCCCACCAAGAGATCTACTAGACCAGATCTTCGCAGGTGATGTTTTATTTTTCCACATTTATTAATAATTAACTTATGCTTAAAGAAACGCTGCTTCCCGGTCTTTGGGATATAGCTCGGCTTGATGAATTGATGATCAGGTTTCATAAAAGTTTCTTCCTCGCAGGTGTGGTCGCTTATGCGGGAAATATTTCTTGTTATGGTTTTAATCAGCTCACAAACAGTGACAGGGCATGGGGATGGCAGGTAAAACATTTCTGTCACACAAAAAAAAAAAAAAAAAAAAGATTATAACCTTATACCTAGCTAGTAGCTAATATTGTATGTACATTATTATTTCACTGACGAACTCGTCCAACTAGTTTATGAGTTAAATATGCACACGCTATTATTACACAGGTTTGCAGTGAAATCGTAATGCCCATAGGGTATAACGAAGAGGACTCAATGTTTCAAACCCGCCCGTACAACATGACTAGTTATAGTGAAGACTGCCAATCAAATTACGGGGTTATACCTCGTCCGCACTGGATAACATCTCACTACGGTACTCAGGTACGGGTCTTTACAATTCCATAATTAATGTTCAATATCTATCTTATCAATAAAAAAATTCAAGTATTAATGAATACATCGATCTATTTATATTTTATAGGACGTTAAGTTAATATTTCGAAGATTTGGCAACAACATTATATTCTCCAACGGATTATTAGATCCTTATAGTGTCGGCAGGTAATTTTTTAAAAATATTAATTCTTTTAAAAAGTGCGTGCGAAATTTATGAGCATTTTTTGTTGTCCATATATTTCAGCGTATTGGAAAATATCTCGGACACGGTTGTTGCCATTACGACAAATAACGGTAATTTATTAGCTAGACATGATTTTACTTTGTTAATTGAGTGTTTATCCAAGAGATACATGAACTCTTTCACTAATGTTGGATATATATTTTTACAATATATACATTGATCAGGGTCTCATTGTATGGATATTACCTTGAAGCGCAAGGATGACCCGGACTGGCTCGTGGAGCAACGTGAGAAAGAAGTTCAGATCATTGGATCTTGGATTCGCACCTATCAAAAGGATCTAAAAGAACTTAAAATATCGATTTAAAAGTTCATTGGTTGTAATATGATAAAAACCAAAAAAAAAAAAACATAAGTGAATAAAATATTGGCTGTAATAGTTAAGGTATCGTACTTACTACTTAGTATATTACTCTTTCTCTTCATTGATACAGGGCTTGGGTTTGGTAATTGGATTCTTCTAATTAGGGGATATGAATTACGATCGTAAATCTACAATAATGATTTTTGCCTATTTGGGTTAATAATTTAAAGATTTTTTTTTGTCGAAAGTTAATAATTTAAAGCTATACAAAATAAATAAAAGAAACATGGGCTAACCTGAAAGATTTGGGGTGTTCTAGTCTTTATCCCAAAGGTTCCATAAGCTAAAGTTTTACGGATAAGGCCCATTTAAGTTGTCTATAGCCCAATATCAATTTCCCAGATCGTCACGTCCTAATCGCCGGTTCATACACCTCCGGGACTCGGTGCACCAAACCCGAATCCCCCAAAATGTTTCACTGAGTCGACTCGGCTTCCTCATATCCCAAGTGAGTTACTCTCTTCTTTTGTATCGCGACTTGGTTCTTTCGTGATTATGAAATTTAAAATATTGCATTACGGTCTTCGTTCAGATTCGGTATTTTGACAGATTTTGTTCGAATTGATTGGTTGAAATTCATATTTCAATATCTGGATTTTTGGGTTTCAGGAATTTCAGATCTTTGTTTCTGAACATCTCGACCGAGTAGTTTGAGTTCGAATTGGGTTGTTTATTGTAGAAATGCGTGACCTTTGTCGATAATACTGGATTTTCAAGGCTTTTTCGTGTAATATATAGGATTCACTCTGATGAAAAAGAAAAAAAAAATTCGGCAAATCATCTGTGAAAATGAATTAGAATTACTCATGGAGGTTCTTGGAAATATCTGATTCTCTGACTTGTGCATCTTGAATTCATCAACTGAGGATTGATTGATCAGTTTACCTTAGGTAGTGTTTGGAACTCATGTTGCAAAGCTTTGCTGTGATAATCGAGCAAGTTAAGTCTCATGTAAATTGATTATGAAGAGCTTGTTGTTGACACATGAATTTTGCATATGTTATAGTTTTGTTGCATTTTATGCTATAAGCATAAGGTATTCTCAGCGTTTGAGTTACATTTGAACTTTGTTATCTCTTCCTGTTTCTCTTTCTTATGGTCTTAAGACTGATTCCAGCTTCATGTTTATTGGTTTGGATTGCAAAGTCCCACAAGATTACGATGGCGCCATCACGTAACATCATTGTAGCCACTGGTCTGGTTGTTTTCGCGTCTGCAGGGTTAGCGTTCCCATTTTACATGGCGTAAGAACCCTTTTTGCCCCTCTCTCTCTCTTTCTCAATTTTTGTTAGATCGTCTCTGATCTTGTGGTATGATAGTTCTCTTTTTGCCTCTCTCTTTTGGTTGCTGCAGATCATCGAAAAAACCAGTGATTGATTCAACAAAACCATTACCTCCTCAAGCAACTTTTAGAGGACCTTACATAAACACAGGCTCACGCGATGTTGGACCTGATCATCGAACTTATCCAAAGAAATGATCCCATCAATGAAAGCAGGAGTTTTCAATGTGAGGCAGGTATACACACATTCACATATCTTATTCCCAGACAAACGATATCGTTTTTGACGTTTGTGCTCTAGCTCCATGTAATTTCGCTATGCTTTATGTAACCATTGAAGAAACAGATTTCATAAGCAACTTAAGAAATTGATTTTGTATTGTCGAAAATTCTAAGTGATGTATCAAGAATCACTAAACTTCATTATAATTTTCTTAGAATTCTTGTATCCATGAATTTGCTTAGAAATCTCAACTTTACGCCAAGTTTCAATTTGAAGCATCTTCCCAAAACAAAACTGCTATAATCAATGCCTTAAACTTATGAACTGAGACGTCTTATAAGAGATTGGTTCTTTAAAATTGAAATTGAAGACAAAACATTGCAAAGATAAGTAGAAATTCATAACAATGCCATAGTTAGAAACTAGAAAATCCCAAATTACATATCCATAAAAGTACCCAAAAGCATAAAATCCTAATTCATATTCAGATAACTACTAGTTCCTCCTCCCCACATTACATAAGCCAAATCTAAGAACTTGTAAACTTGGTCACCGCCTTAGTCCCTTCAGAAACAGCGTGCTTAGCCAACTCTCCAGGCAACACAAGTCTCACCGCCGTCTGAATCTCCCGGGAAGTAATCGTCGGCTTCTTGTTGTACCTCGCAAGCTTCGAAGACTCACCAGCAAGCTTCTCGAAGATATCGTTGATGAAACTGTTCATGATCCCCATGGCCTTGCTCGAGATTCCGATATCTGGGTGAACTTGTTTCAGCACCTTGAAGATGTAGATCTTGTAGGTCTCGACGTTCTTCTTGGATCTCTTCTTCTTCTTGTCTCCAGCGACTGCTGGTTCCTTGGGGAGTTTCTTGCCGGCTTTTGGTTTCTTCTCTGCCGCCGCCGCGGTTTCTGCCGGACTTTTCTCCGCCGGTTTCTTCTCTGCTGGTTTCTTATCTGCCTTCGCCATTTTTCAAATGCTTAGAAAAGCTTCTCAAGATTTTGCTGTTGTGATTTTGGTTGTTGTTATGATTCTTCGATCCTCCAAGTCTTGTTTATTTATATGTGAATAGAGAGAGTTCTGATTGGTTGAGATACTGATATGCAGATCGGTGACGTGGCCATATAGTTACTGTTCGATGTGGGGTATTAATGAATGGATGGTTTATATCTACTTTAAGTTTAATGCGCGAGTGATTATAGAAATTTCGAAATATTTCGATCGCCGGTTTTAGCTAACCGCCATAAGTTGACGTGGCGGCAATGTTGAGTTTCCCATTTCTAAAGAGGGAAAAAATTATTTGGCGTGGATTGCTGACTTGGCTATTTTGGATCTGTCCAAGCAATGGACGGCTGCGATTGATACTATATTTCGATGTTTTTAGATTAAAAATTACCAACTCTCGTTTATTATTTTCAATTTTCAAAGGTATACGTGAATTTTTCGAACTTCTATAAATGCAACGTTGAATAATTTTAACCTTTGAAATAATTAATCGAATATCTACATTGTCGATTAATTTATCTTTTTTTAACAGAGTTTCAGTTTCTAACTTTTTGCTAGTATCTATTTTTATGGAATACATGTACAAATTAGACGAACTGATTTTTCATTTATGTGTGTATATTATGTATAGTATTTTCCTCACGAAAAATTCTTGGGTTCACCCCTAGGGGTGAACCTATCTCATTCACCCCTCTTAATTAACCAATCAAAATATAATAACGTGCCATGTCATTTTCTATTTAAAAAATAAATCAAAATTAAAATCATAAAATAAAACAAATTAAGGAAACAAATTCTGTAGGATTTTTATTTAGGAAATTTTATTTGGTTTGGGTTTATAAAATAATGGTTAGGGTTTAGATTTTATAAATAGATGAATTTATTTTTTTGTTTGGGTTTATAAATAGTGGTTAGGGTTTATATTTTCTAAATAAACAAAATTATATTTCGGTTTGGGTTGATAAAATAGTAGTTAGGGTTTAGATTTTGTAATTAAACGAAATTATATTTTGGTTTGGGTTGACAAAATAGTGGTTATGGTTTAGATTTTGTAATTAAACAAGATTATATTTTGGTTTGGGTTGATAAATTAGTACTTTAGGGTTTAGATTTTATAAATAAACTAAATTATATTTAAGTTTAGGTTAATAATATAGTGGTTAAAATTTAAAGTTTGTAATTAATAAGATAAATTATTTTAATTCATTTAATTAGATGACATGGCTAATTTTGATTGGTTAGCTTAGAGGGGGTGAATGAGATAGGTTCACCCCTAGGGGTGAACCCAAGAATTGTTCTTTGCTCACTAATCTTGAGGAATGGAAGAAGAGCTAAACATAAATCTTGACTACAAATTTTTGTGTGATGAGTAAAAATCTAATAGATTATTCTACCCTATGCATTATAATTACGTTCCCATTGGAACCAAAATCTTTTATAACATTAACGTTAGTGCACAAGCAGTTACTGTGATACGTCTTTGAATATTTTATCTCTTTGACATTAAACTTAAGAGGATATATATAGAAACTCGTGAAAAAAAGAAAATGAAAAAGAAAAGAGTTTGAATGCACAAATCATCTCTTTTCGTACTTTCCTTAGTTTCCTATGATCTCTTTATGGTGGTCGTCGGAGCTGACGACCCATGTGCCGGTACGTGGCCCAAGAACAAAGAAACGTGGCTCATAAGCTTGTCTTTCCTAGAGAATCTAGTACCACAAGAGCAAACCCATTTTATATCCCCACAATGCTTCTCGTGCGTCCTAAGATCAGACAGAACCGAGAAATGTTTCACGCTGCATCTCCTGCACATGTACATTTTAGGACAATGACTCCTCTTGTAATGATTCTTGGCGCAGATCACAGATTTCAACGGCTGAAACTTCTCGTGCCTCTGGTTCCATCTACACCCTTGTTGAGGGCACGAGTAGTAATGTTTCTTTAACGAGTAGTCTCCTTTCTTGTCTTGGCTAATTGGGCTGATCAACGCCTCCCGTGTCTTGTACTCATCCCCGTGCGCTCTCATATGCATCCTTAGATTCGCGTCTCTCTTAAACCCTTTCCCACAAATCTGGCAGTAATGCGTGTATTTTGCTAGTAGGTCTGCTACGTCTAACTCCAATATCTCGTAGTTCCCGGATCTTTGTTTAGAACGATGATATTCTTTTTTAGGGTTTAGGGTTTGGGTGCCGAACCACTCAAGGTTCTGGTCAGGAAACGAGATCTGCCCTCTTTCTTGAACACCAAAAAGGTTGGTCGATTCTTGTACAAAATTATGACCTGGCTCGGTTTCCTGTCGGGAAAATTCCAAAACCATTGCATGATCTGCGGTTTGATCGTTATCATTGTTGTTGTTAGATCCGATGTTGAGTTGTTGGCAAGTGAACAGCATGGAAGAAGCAGCCGTGATGATTTCTTGAACCAAACTTCCGATGTTAGCCACTGCCAAAGACGTTGACCCCGAAGATTGGTTAATGTTATTAGTAGATATCATGTAGAAGCTCACCAGAGATTGGGTCTGATGGACTTTGTCTTGTAAGGTAGAGAGATTGTATAGAAGAGATAGTGAAGCATCGTCGTCTTCCAATGATTTCACCCCGGCCGTCGTCACGGTATTATTAACGTAGTTTTGTTTTGAAGAAGTAGCGGTCGTCCCGGAGAAGCTAGACATTGATCCTTCACCTTTACTTGTAAGATGGTCATCTTGATTCATCATATTATGTATATATGAAGAATCTAGTTTGAGTTTTCTTCTTAAATTTTCTTTCGATTTTGTTGCTTCTATATTTTCGTTGTGGTATATTTGTTTCATATATATCCAGACGGTCTAGAGTCTAGATGCCTTGAAGAAGACACCCTACCCTCTACCATATAAAATACTCGCGAGTTGTGACATACATTCACACAAAAAACACACACACCAACAAATACGTGTCACATATTTTAATATTTCTTCGCTTCATTTTATCAAACATGTTAAATTGGGAAAGATTATGTACAAAGTTGGTTTAAAATTTGAAAGAAAAAAAAAAGTTGGTATTCATGAATCTTGCAGTTTATTAGTGATTTTAAAATCGAACAGACATATTTAATGATGAAAACATTTATTATAGTATAATAGATGGCCAAATCGTTATAAATTTTATTTAAAGTTTAGGGTTTTGATTTGGCTTACATGCATGATATTAATTATAAAGATGTTTAATTAGATTGACGTCTAGGCGTTTCATAGATACCAATCTTTAACAGTTACCTAATATTTTTTTTCCAAATCCTGAGTTTTATGGTACAATACAGTTAGGAATTAGGATATAAATAATGCATCTTTATCTATCAACATTTTGATGGAATGAGATATAGGCAAGCGACAACATGCACTAGAACAATTCATTAGACTTAACAAGTTTTTGTCGTCATGAATGATGTTTCTCTTTTCTTCCTCTAAATGCATATGTCATGTGTATGAATTAATAACATTAGCTTGAAACTGGAATAATAGAAGTATGAGATGTGATTAGGATTAACTCGCAAGTCAACTCGAGAGAGCAAAAAGGACCATCCCCAATTAATACCTTCCCCGCATAAAACCTTAACAAGACTTTGTCAGCTATATCTTAAAATAAACGAAGAAGGTCAATCCCAATGTAATTATACAATGATAAACCTAAGTCAAGTGTTAGTGTGTTTTTTCATGGCCTTTTCTTCGTGTATTCTTTGGATATACATTCATATATATAACTGTCAAGCTCATATATATAATATGCATATGTCACATTCCAATCCTTTTTGTTTGTTTTCTTTAATGCTACTACATAGTCTACATTCATTCCTCTTTATCTGCTTACATGCACACATGTGTATACGCGTACTTCTATTATTGGTTCTTACAGGGAGTGTTAATAATGTGGCCATTGGCATGAGTTGCAATTTTGTAATATTAAGTTTTGCTTGTGCGTGCGTGTGTATTCATTTTTTTTTATTTTTGAAAGAAGTTGTTTGGTTTATGAAGTGGTGGGTGATTAATGCTGTTTTCTTGTGGTATACTTGGTGAACTTCGAAAACTGTACAAGTATTTAAATCTCTCCATACGACTGGTTTAGTCACATTCATATACAAACAGTATTAACAACTCTTGCTAATACTCTTACCATGTTGCACTAGTTCCGTAAAGAGAGACCAACCACTGGATTTTATCGAACTTCACGTTAAAGAGCATACAATTTTTTCTCCTACCACGGACAATAAATTAATATCGAAGTGTTTTAATCTCTCATGAACCAAGGAGTATGAAGTAATGATACATATATAGAGATCAAATATGTAGCAAATAAAGCAAACCAAGGCGTTTTGAGGAGTCGAACAACAGTTTACCAATCGTAACATTCAAAAAGAACAAAAAAAATAATAATGTAGGAGACAAATAAAAAAATGGTAAGGTTGTATACAATTATTTTATGTAAAGTCGTCTCCTAATCAAATATATTGGACGAGAGCAAGAAGCAGAGATGAATACTAGTCATGCATGGTCTAAATTTAAATTGTAGTCGCCGGACGTTAGTTTGTAATCTTCATTCTTATTTCTTAACCTTTGGGATTTGTTTGTTGTAGCTGGCTCAATCACCCGTAAATTAGCAGATTTTAAGTTGTTACCTGTCAAAGAAAAAATTAAACCCTAACATTAATCAGACACTTAAACTTTTGATATATGTTGCCGTCGAAACCTGTTTCTTGTTGGCTACTTTTGCCCATTTACGAAATTACTATTTTTAGGGTTTTCAAAACCCAGATGGAATACTTGTTGTTCCTTCGATTCTGTTACCCAAACGGTTAAAAAAAAAAAGTCAAATAAAATTCATATAAAAAAAAAAGGAATCTTTGTAATCCATCTCCGACATTGCTCCTGCAATCTTTTTTTTTTTTTTTTTAATTCTCTTATCGTTGGAGGGGTTTGTCATCAATGGAAGAATTTGGAGATAATAAGACCATTTACCTGAGAGACACATGGAGACAAGGATCCATGATCTGTGACATCGTACCTCTCAACCCTAGCTCCAATGGTGTTTTGCCTGAACAAAAGTTCTCAGATCCTAACATCAATGTTCATTTTTGGAGTTACATGTTTCCGCACTTGCAGATGATATTTCTCATCGTCTCTGTCCTCTGGCAATTCTTGCATTTCTTCCTCCGACGTCTCGGCATGATCCGTTTCACTTCTCATATGCTTGTAAGTCTTCCGAAAAGAAAACGTTTTCATTCTCTTATTACAAGGATTCTAAATCTCAAGGGTTGTTCTGCATGTGTTGTGTTTATCTTGTAGACCGGTGTTCTTCTAAGCAAGTCTTTCCTAAAGGAGAATACAGCGGCGAGACGATTCTTTTCTACAGAGGATTACAAAGAGATTGTGTTTAGTCTTACTGCTGCATTATCTTACATGATGTTTTGGTTCTTGATGGGAGTTAAAATGGACATGAGTTTGATCCGAACCACGGGGAGAAAAGCTATCACCATTGGTCTCTCCTCTGTTTTACTTTCCACGTTGGTCTGTTCCGTTATCTTCTTCGGGAATCTGAGGGACGTAGGAACGAAAAAATCGGACAATACTCTCAATTCATTGGAGTATGTTGTGATTTACTCAGTCCAATGCCTTTCGTCTTTCCCTGTCGTTGGAAACCTTCTTTTTGAGCTCAAGCTTCAGAACTCAGAGCTAGGTCGTCTAGCTATATCTTCAGCTGTGATCAGTGATTTTAGTACCTCGGTTCTTGCCTCCGCTCTCATCTTCATGAAAGAGCTCAAAGACGAGCAAACACGGCTCGGGAGTGTGTTTATAGGAGATGTTATTGTTGGGGATCGTCCTTTGATGCGAGCAGGGATAGTGGTTCTCTTTGTTTGTGTAGCAATCTATGTTTTCAGACCGTTGATGTTCTACATTATTAAACAAACGCCTTCTGGTCGTCCTGTGAAGCCAATCTACTTAACTACAATCATTGTTATGGTCTCTGGTTCAGCCATGCTTGCGAATTGGTGCAAGCAATCTATCTTCATGGGACCTTTCATCTTAGGTCTTGCTGTTCCTCATGGCCCTCCTCTAGGTTCTGCTATCGTTGAGAAGTTTGAATCAGCTATCTTCGGCACTTTTCTTCCGTTCTTTGTTGCTTCTTCTTCCACGGAGATCGATATCTCGGCTCTGTTTCAATGGAAAGATCTCAATGGTATTATATACATCATGTTAATATCTTTCGTCGTCAAATTCATCTTGACTACTGTTCCTGCTTTGTTCTACCGTATGCCAATGGCAGACAGCTTTGCTCTATCTCTTATCATGTCTTTTAAAGGCATCTTCGAGCTCGGTGCTTACGCCTTAGCCTTCCAAAGAGGGGTATGTACTAACACATCATAATCATTACATTTCAGTATAAAACTTTATCTCATTGTTTATGCTTTGATTAACACTGCAGTCTGTTCGTCCGGAGACCTTTACTGTCGCGTGTCTTTACATACTGTTTAACTCCGCAGTCATACCTCCAATCTTGCGGTACTTATACGATCCTTCGAGGATGTACGCTGGGTACGAGAAGCGGAACATGCAGCACCTGAAACTAAACTCTGAACTAAGGATTCTGTCTTGCATTTATAGAACTGATGATATACGTCCAATGATCAATCTTCTTGAAACGACTTCCCCATCCCGGGAATCTCCTGTTGCAGCCTATGTCCTTCACTTGTTGGAGCTCGTAGGACAAGCCCATCCGATCTTCATTTCCCATAAATTGCAAACTCTCAGAACAGAGGAGACGTCTTACTCAAACAATGTACTTGCCTCCTTTGAAAAATTCCGCAAAGATTTCTACGGATCGGTCTTTGTAAGCGTCTTCACGGCTTTATCTATGCCTGATACGATGCATGGAGACATCTGTATGCTTGCTCTCAACAACACTACTTCCCTCATACTACTTCCTTTTCACCAGACTTGGTCAGCTGACGGAAAAGCTATCATTTCAAACAGTAACATGATCATGAACCTAAATAAGAGCGTTCTTGAAGTGGCACCATGTTCTGTCGGAATATTTGTCTACCGAAGTAGCTTCGGAAGAAGAACCATTAGTGACGCTGTCTCAAACTTATCAACATACAATGTATGTATGATTTTCCTAGGCGGTAAGGACGATAGAGAAGCAGTGACACTTGCAGCACGAATGGCCCGTGACGCTAGAATCAAAGTAACCATTGTCCGAATGGTCACTACTGATGAGAACGCACGAGAAAAATCTGAGTGGGATAAAATGCTTGACGATGAACTGCTTCGAGACGTGAAGAACAACACATTGTTAGACATTTTCTACGCGGAGAAAGAGATTGAAGACGCGTCTGAGACATCTGGTTTCTTGAAGTTGATTTCAAAAGATTTTGATATGCTCATAGTGGGAAGAGGGAAAGGAAGGAAGAGTGTGTTCACAGATGGGCTTGAGGAATGGAGTGAGTTTAATGAGCTTGGTGTTATTGGTGATCTTTTGACTTCACATGATATTAATTCCAAAGCTTCTGTTTTGGTTATACAACAACAACAACTTATGATTTAGCTTCTTACGTAAATGGTACCATTCTTTACATTATTAGTCTTAGAAATTTATTTGTAAGAAGTACATTCTTTTGTAAATTTTACTTAGCCTATCAAATTGAACTTTTTCGAAAACACACTTACTTTCGGTTCCCCATTCCATACAAGGGCGGTGATATTTTTCTTTTAACCGGATATATATTTTATACCATTTAACATTGAAAAAGAAAAGAGAGATGAATATTCGAGTTTTAAAAGAACAGAGAAAGTGGTAATTAAAGATCGAATATATTCATGTTCATAAAATCATTTATATTTTTTTCATATTTTGCTTAACTACCAAACCATAATGTTAATATAAAATTTCATGTTGAACAATATATATACAATATTAAAATTCTTATTAAGGGAGTGTACTCAATAAAACATTTCAAGTCATTTGTGTAATCATTATTCAATCATAAATTTTAAAAGTCTATTAAAATCCAATGTTATTGTACTAATGATTTCTAAAAATATACATTAAAATCTCATGTTATAGAAGCAAATTGAATGATTGGATTTTTAATGACTTTTAGAGATTTTAGTGGATGTTAGTGGATTTCCATAGTTAAATAATACAAATAAAATAAATATCATGGTTTTAGGTAGGATTGTAGAAGAAATCATAATAATTTCCCTAAATTATCATCAAACTTATATAGATACAGTATCACTGCTAGTCAAATAATATAAAATATAGAGTTGAATAGATCCTCCTAAGTAAAATATAAGCTGTATTTTCAAAGTTCCAAATATAAACTCATTATACCTCAAATTTTATAAAATATAAGGTTTTATACCAAAAACGTGAAAACAAAAGACATATGTATTTAGTATCTTAAACTCTTAATTATTTATGAACCTCAGATTATTTTCACTCCTCTTTTTTAATTATATTTTAATTTTGTATTATACAAACCCCATCTTATGAACCTCCTAATGGAGATGGTCTTAGGCCATCTCCATTGGTCAGTTTTGGTGAGTGTCTTCAAATTTTCTAATAATTAATTTTAATACTATTTAAATATGGGTGTTTTAAAGTTTAGAAAAATGTATGTGTGTCTGCTTAAAGACATTTTAACAATAAATGTCTTTAAAATTAATTATAAAAAAATATTGAGACACCCATCAAAGGATAGACTAATAGAGATGGTCTTATTAGTGTTTACCAATTTTGCCAACTCGTCTTTGTATTAGAGCGGAACATAACTATACCCTTTCAAAATACCGGACTACTCCTACTATTTTAGGAATTGTACAAAAATTTATAACTCAAGTTTCTTCTTTGTAATGAATGGATAAACCAAGTATTTTATATACAGTATCTATTTCCACGTCTAATGTAGGATATCTAACATTGACCCATAAATGTGATTATAATGAAAAATTTTTGTTTGAGATTATTGAAATATATTACACTCACTCATGTTGTTGTTGTTGTTGTACTACTAAAACAGAAACCCTAGTTCTTAATTCTTTTGACGCAAGCAAATCTCCGATGACTCCTAACTCGGGAAGCTCCATCCACTCTGCCAACCCCTTGAAATCCAGTGAATCATCATCGTGATCTCTCCCTACAATCATCAAATCATTGTCTTCCGCCACCAAATTAACGGTGGTGGCCACTGCGGGTCCACTGTTGACTATCTTCTCCACGTAGGAAAAGTTTTTTACGGTGGAATACGTTGCTTTCAAATCATTCAATACCTCATCATCAATAAGGTAATCCCAATTCTTGGACTTATCTGGTTCTCTACCAGATAAAAATCGTGTCACATTGAGACGTACTCTCGGATTATGTCTCATCAATTTCGCTAGCGAGAGCGCCTCACGATCGTCTTTACCGCCAATGAAGATTACACCGACGTTGATGGTACTATTAGTCTTTTTCTTACCTTTTTGATATCCTCGGTAATTAAGTACGCCGATAGAACAAGGAGCTCGTTCAAGGAGAGAAGTGTTCACACGTCTGATCATAATATCGTCAGATTCATATAATCCATCAGGTGACCATCTTCGTCCAGAAGGGACGATGATCATCGATGTGAGATGGTCTAAAGCAAGATTGCAAATGTCTTGATCCATTAGATCCTCGTGAGAATAAGCTGTGAAGGAATTAACGGTCATAGATTCCCAATTTTCTTGTTGAAACTCGGTGAATGCGAGCATCATTGTTTGGACATAAGAGTTTTGAAGCAGTCGTGTTTTAGACCGCTTGTCGTGAGGTATCAAGACGGGAAAACTACGTCCGACGAGTTTCACTAGGTGTAACGCCGTGACAGCAATGACTCCTCTGTCTTTGTTCTCGTGGTTTGGCGGCAAAATCAATTGAAGCAACGAGATCGCGCCAGATATGTTGTCTGGTTTGTGCAAACAAGTTACAATCTTGAGATCTGAGTTTGATTTCAGATGCATAATGTCTCTCTTAACGTATCCAATATATTTCCTCTTTGGATCATATAGTGCCTTGATAATCGTAGGTAAAATCCCCGCGTTTAGTAGCACGTAAATAATCATGAACGTGTACGTTGCTTGCGTCAAATTCTGTATAAAAGAATAATAATTAAAACCATATTATAAAAATATAATATATACATGTAGTTTCATGTTTGACTTAGGTTAGGTTTTGATAAAAAAATTATATTTACCTTTTTTTTAACAGCGGCATCGAGGAAGCATAAGTCGACAAAACCCTTATAGTTCATCATAGTAGCGAGGATAACAGATTCTTTGATAGGTAACTTGCAGAACATGCAAGGTACAAAAGAGGCCGTCCATTTCACGACCAATGTGAAAAGCACAAGAACTATGTTAAAGGAAATGTCATCCAACGCATTCAATCCCCTTAAAACGTCAGCTTTCATCGTCATGACTGTGATTGAAATAGGGAAAAATACGTTTGTAACCAAACTCTCGAACTTGGCCTCTAATGCAGATCCCAGAGGAGGACCATCTGGTATCGCCATCCCAACCAGTAAAGCTCCTAGAACATGCATTTGGTTGAAAAAATCTGAGTAAATACTCGCTGCGATTGCTGTCATGATTGTTGCGTATAAATACATTCTCGGCACGGCCTTGCCTTCTGGGGTATTATCAACTATTCGTTGTGCTGTAGGCTTGACAATGAACACGATCACAAGGACTAGGATGATCATTGCCAATATATCGCGGTTGGCTATGCTGGGTGATACGTACCTGCGAACGGTTTCAAACTATTATAACAGATGTTTACAAGATCGTTAAGTACTAAATTATACTAATCTTGCACTCGATTAAGTTCTTAATTCATTTGGTACATTTTTTGTAAAAATGTTATATAATGCGATCGTCTAGACTCTAGACAGTTTAATCTGTCATGTACCTAAAAGACTATAAGATAGTAAATTTTGTTGATGCAATTTTTTTTTAACAAGTTTTAGTCTTTTGGTCTCCTAAGTCTCCGGGTTGTAATTGTAAACATTGATTACAATTTACAACAAAAGTATATTTAGTTAGGTAATTAAGTAGTTTTCTAATTGCTATATTATTGAAAATAAATCTTGATATCAATTTTTTTCAATGCCAATTGCACCAATGAAATTCCTAAATCGACGTTTAGCATACCTGTATGTTCCAACGTAGGAGACGCCTATCAGATTGATAAATCCAAGGAGATCGTTGATGGCTGCGATAGATATGGCCATGCGGCCGAGCTCCGAGTTTGGAATCTTGAGCTCATATACGAGATGGGTTATGACAGGTAACAACGTTAATGCCTGAACCGCTGAAATCACGGTACGTTCTGTTGGGGCCAGCCTCAGAGGCATATAAAGAGGGTCGACCTTGTCGATACGAAAGTTTCTGAAAGCTAATCCGCTGGTCATAGTCACGATAAAGGACGTAACAGAGATCACGATCGTTCGTCTATTGATGTGAAACGCGGCTCTCTTGTTGGTCTTCACGCCCATCAAGAACGTGAACATTACCAACCCAAACCTGCCCATACCTTCCAAAGCTACGTTTCCTGGGACGTCTAACGATAACCTATCCGCTGAAAACTCCACCAGATCAAATAGCTGAGGTCCCAAAATCAAACCGGCCTAGATTAATAAAAAAAAAACAAAAAAAACTTGTTACTTGCAATACAAGAAACCATGAGCGTTTACTTGAGATACAAGATATGGAGATTTGTGGGTGAATGTGTTTCCTTAAACTTACAAGCATGTGGGAGACGAACTGTGGTATGCCAATACGTCTAAGGAACATATGACATAAGGCGATGGAAACGAAGACGAGAAGGACTTGAATCTCAAGGAGAGGCAATGCATATCCGAAGATGACAGTCGGAGTTTCATGTTCTTCGAAGATTCCGTCAGAAGAGATGTTGAAAAAAGTGGCTCCGTAACAAACTTGACCGTGGCGAAGAGGCGGCCAAGGCGCATCATGAGATACTGCTTGAGAATCAGTCATCATGACGATGACAAAAAGATATATGTTTTTTTTTTCAAATTTTGTTCAAGATCGATTTTGTTTGTTTTTTTCTTGGTTAAATATCTTCTTCTTAACAAAAAAAAAAAAAATTCAATAACGTAACAGTTTATTTTTGTTTTTAAAGAAGAATAAAAAAAGCTATTGTTTCCTCAATAGTTGGCGCCACCATTGACCAGTGTTTTTTTTTTGTATATATATTTTAAATAGTTTTGCTACATTTGACTCTTTGAGCTGTAGATGTATATTATCAAACAAAATACAAATATGTAAACAGAGATACACAATGCAAAACCAAGCATACCAGATGTACGTGAAAACTATTTAACCAAAAAAAGAACTATATGCAAAATTGAAATCGATCGATCAAGATAATATAGTTTGTCAATAGATCCAATGGTGTATAACAGAGATCTGGTTTTATACTTTTTCTATATTAGTCCTTGAGCTTTTAAGGGTCTAAGAAATTAAGCTCCACCCCTAGAGATTTTCACGATCACAACCTAACATATGTAAGTGTAGAAGTAAAAGTAAGAATGTGGGATCACACATTAGATTGTAAAATTTTAAATAATAATTTTTTTCCTTGAAAGCAGTTTAACTTAAACGGTCCAACTCCATCCGTCTCACAGATAATATTGTTTGCACTTTCCACATATATTAAAAAATTATGTTAAAACTTTTTTTTACTCGTATCAAATGCAATCTATGCCCCTTGAAGATCCACTACTGTGTTTATGAAGTCTATGTACCTAATCAAATCCCATGGTCTTTTTCAGTAGTGAGAAAGTGAGAATATATGTATAAATATATGGACCCATAGCCACAAGGAAGTCACCAAGTGTGAGAGGATCATATCCATTATCCAATCCTATCCTCTTCTGCTTTTTAAAAGACAGCACCATGACATAACATTGAGACCCACACCACACAAAACCTGGTCTTAATCTTAATGCCCCCCTCCAAGTCGGCGCCAACTGAATTAAATTCAAAACCGAGAGTGTGACCTATGTTATTAACATTAAACTCTTCGTTCATATCAATATCTGAAATATGATGGTTTTAGTGGATAATACAAAAAAAGAAAGAAAGATATTTTAACAAAAAAGTCCAACCATATAAATCTTTGATACTTCAATCCATCGTAAGGCCAATTCCAATTTTTCTTTTTCGTTTATAAAATTTTCTCATTACTTTACTTATTTACAAGGAAAATGTAAAAACATTAACATCAAGTCATCAACTAGTGGCGTATTATTTTGTAGCTACAACTTTTTAAGAAGAAAATATTACATATTATTTTCCTTTTGTTATTTAGATTTTACAGAAAAAATAGTCAAATTATAATAAAATCTATGGATTAGGCAAAATTGAAATCTGGCGTGTTGCCGAGTCACCAAGCTCATCTCTTATATATATAAATAAAATAAATATACCACCTGATTGCTCTTCGTCTCTGCAACTCCCTACTTGATTCTGTGATCAACAAACGTCAAATACATTTCTTCAAAATTACGTTTCTTTATAATTTTCGTTACTCTCGACGTGTTTTTTCCAATTCTGGGTTTACTATCTCGAATTGGGTTTGATTTGAAAGTAGGAAAGATCGAAACTTTGAAGTGAATATGGAGATGGGTTTCCAGGAAAATCAAGAATTTGTTTCTCAGGTTGCGAATCTGATGGAGATTGGATCTGGGCATTACGGGTAAAGAACAATCCATTGATTTTTAATTTCAGTTTTAGTTGGGCTAACGAAGCTAAAGTTTCAATATTTAATTGAATTTGTGTCTGTGTGTTTAGGTGCTCACATTACAGAAGACGATGCAAGATTAGAGCACCATGTTGTGATGAGGTTTTTGATTGTAGACATTGCCACAACGAAGCTAAGGTATGATAAACTTGTATTAAAGGAATAGTCTTTTATGAGTTTTATTAAGAGTTTATTTCCAACCAAATTATGTGTGTGTGTGTGTGTTTTGAGAAGAACAAGTTTGGGTTATAGATGTGAAGATTATATACTAATGTGTGTTTGTTTGTTCCAACAGGATTCTCTTCAAATTGAACAGCTTCATAGACATGAACTTCCTCGACATGAAGTTTCAAAGGTTTGTTTGAAACATTTTGATAATGTTTGTTCATTGTAATTACATTATTGATCTTGATTTGTTTTTGTTTTTTTTCAGGTGGTATGTTCACTTTGTGAGACAGAACAAGACGTGAGTATCAACATTTTGGATACAGGGGGTTTAATTCGTGTATGCATGTTTCTTGATGCTGAACTCTGATTGTTTTCTTCAGGTCCAGCAAAATTGCTCCAATTGTGGTGTATGTATGGGGAAGTACTTCTGCTCAAAATGCAATTTCTTCGACGATGATGTAAGTTTTGTATTCTGAGTTATCGCCCTTTTTAGCTGGAATTTGTAGTACTGAGGCTTAGATTGTTCTTTCAGCTTTCCAAGAAGCAATATCATTGCGATGAGTGTGGGATTTGCCGGTATATTTAAACTTTTACACTGCCATTGTAATTTGTGCTTACCAAACCAATTCAAGATTGTGAAGTTGATATGTAATCTCAATGATGTTGGTTCAATAGGACTGGAGGAGAAGAAAACTTCTTCCATTGCAAAAGATGTCGTAAGAGACAAAACCTCACTTATCTTGCTTGTTTTCCATAAGTTCTCGTGCCTTTCATTGTTTAAAGATCTTATTTTGTTTTCTTGGAACAGGATGTTGCTACTCCAAGGTTATGGAGGACAAGCACCGATGTGTCGAAGGCGCAATGCATCACAATTGCCCTGTTTGTTTTGAGGTAGAAGAATTAATTCCATCCATTCCTAGTGTAACATAATGGTGTCCTGATTTGGGTTTATTTGTTCTCAGTATCTGTTTGATTCCACAAGAGATATCACGGTCCTGTTATGTGGTCACACTATGCATTTAGAGTGCACGAAAGATATGGGGCTACATAATCGGTAAAGAACCCTCAATTCTTTTAAACCACACAATGAAAGAAGCCATTGATAAACAAAGGTTAAATCTTTCCTTGGACCTTATGATTTGTGTAGATTCACATGCCCTGTATGCGCCAAATCCATTTGTGACATGTCCAATTTGTGGAAAAAACTTGATGAAGAGGTAAGACTCCATAATCTAATGTTTGATCTCTGTTGTGTAGTCTCTCTTAGATGTTTATCAAGTTTTACTTTCAAATTTTGCAGGTTGCTGCATACCCAATGCCAAAACTGTATGAAAATAAGATGGTAAACGAAATTGATTTCCATATCGTATTCTTGCTTGTGATCTGTATGAGTGCACATTCTGATTTGGACTTAAAATATGATGTTTTGAATCAGGTATGGATTCTTTGCAATGACTGCAGCTCAAACACGAATGTTCGGTTTCATCTGATCGCGCATAAATGCAGTAGCTGTGGTTCCTACAACACGAAACAGACGCAGAGAAGCTCTGATCATCAATCTTGCTCCTCTGGAGTGTCTCAGGTTGTTGGTTCGACTGGTTAAGAGTTAATTCTTTCACCAACTCTAGCTTTGGTGTCCAGATATCCCAAGAGAGACTATTTGTACTTTCATAACTATAGTATCAGTCGGTCAATGCCTCTGGTTGTTTATATATCAGCACAAATTGAAAAGCTGCTTTGAGCCTATCCAACTCGCAAGTCTAGACTCTAGACGATCTAAAGATAAATTTAGATCCAATACTTTATAGCCTCTTAAGTCTTAACATATATAGCCCAAACTAAGTAAAACAACATAAACTAATTGCACACTTGTACATTGATTTAGTCAGGATTACTTCTCAAAATGGGGAGAGAGTGGTAAAGTGGACCTAAGTGTTGAGCTAGAGCGTCTCATCATCTTGACTGCAAGTAGATGTCTTCTAGGTCGAGAAGTCCGTGAACAACTCTTTGATGATGTCTCTACATTTTTCCACGAACTAGACAATGAAATGCTTCCCATTAGTGTTCTCTTCCCATACCTTCCTATTCCAGCTCATCGCTGTCGTGATCGGGCCAGAGCAAAGCTTGCACAAATCTTTTCCAAAATCATAGCGTCTAGAAAACGTTCTGGTGACAAATCAGAGCACGACATACTACAATGTTTCATCGACTCAAAGTACAAAGACGGTAGAGAAACAACTGAATCTGAGGTCACTGGCTTGCTCATTGCTGCTTTGTTTGCTGGCCAGCACACAAGCGCTATCACTTCAACATGGACAGGTGCTTATCTAATGCGGGACAGACACTACTAATTAGCCGCAAAGGAAGAGCAGAGGAAACTGATTGAAAAAAATGGGGACAAGATCAATTATGATGTCTTATCTGAAATGGATGTTCTGTTTAGATGCATCAAAGAAGCTTTAAGGCTTCACCCTCCACTGATCATGTTGATGAGAGCCTCACATAGTGATTTCAATGTGACAACCAGAGAAGGAAAAAAATATGAGATCCCAAAGGGACATATTGTCGCAACCTCGCCTGTATTCGCCAATCGCTTACCTCATGTTTATAAAGATCCAGACAAGTTCGATCCTGATAGATTCTCACCAGGCAGAGAAGAAGACAAAGTAGCTGGTCCATTCTCATACATCTCCTTAGGTGCAGGTAGGCACGAGTGTCTTGGTGGACCTTTTGCTTACATGCAAATCAAAGCCATATGGAGCCACTTGCTGAGAAACTTTGGGCTTGAGTTAGTGTCACCTTTTCCTGAGACTGATTGGAATGCTATGGTCGTTGGAGTTAAAAGGGAAAGTGATGGTCCGTTATAAGCGTCTCCACGTCTCTTAAAAACCTTAATGCACCCACTTGGTTTGGTTTTTTCTTTTGTGTTTAGTCTTAGTTTGTTGTATTGGTCGTTTGATACTTGCTGTTCTGTTTTTCTTCTTTTGACTCTTTTCTTTAAGGTAAAAGAAAAATGATTGGGTTGTATTGTATAATATCAAGGTTTAAAGAATAAATGAGTTGTATGTTAATCCATGAGTGGACTAACTTTTTCTTTCTTTTTTTTTTGACACTCGTAGACTTATGTTATATTACATGGACAAGAAGATCCGGCTCTAGATCTTCGGACCTACCCGAACCGACAAAGAAATGGCTTTTGGACCTTTTGGTTGTTGGACTTACCAACGACTTCTCACCCATTCCCCCCTCAAAAAACCAAAACAAGTAAATAAAATATCAAAATTTACAAATCATTCACATTTAACCACACCCCAACAAGATAAACCAATTTCAATATGGGAACATAATAACATCACACAGAGAATCATAGAATACATTTGGATTTAACATAGAGGGAAAAAAAAAATCATAGAATACAAAAGAAACCCCCTAATTTAGTTTCACAAACATGGAACCAAAACATGAATGTGAAGTTGGGGTTTTTTGGGCTGGAGATACAGTAACAACAACAACAACAACAAAAAATCCCAATCATAAACTAGAGAAAGAAGTAAAATAGCAAACTCTCTCACATAGTATTAACTCTCATTAAGTTAAGAGTAAAACCAGGGGAGTTTTTTTTTTTTTGCTTACTTTCTCATCACTCTAAATCTAAACCCTAAATGGATCAGACTCTGTCTCCGACAATGGAGCATAACAAAAGCCCTAATGTACAAGAGATCACTTTCACTTGAACCCTATAAGTGAGATTAATACTGGAACTGACCTATGTAATGGTATATTAGATAACTATTAGTACTACTTGAGTAAGAATAAAGATCAGTATCCATTTCCCGGTCAGTGGAGAAGAACTTTCTGATACTTAGCTTCTGAATAGGATCCATCTGAGAAAACTCTTTTCCTGTTGAATTTGCCACAACCATTGTTGACAATTGGACATTGGACTGTGACCGGAGGGATCTCAAAGGTCTTGAGAGGAGGAGGCGGGTGGCGCCATTGGGGTAATGGACCGGCTAAGAGGAGTGTCTGAAGTAAAGGACCTGCCTTTATAACAGCCTGTAAGAGCTTACCCTTTTCAGGCAATGGCTTGTCTGGAATCAATGGATCCATAATAATCTCAGTTTCCGAGACTTCTTCAAGCTGAGATGGTGGTGGGTTCATGACATGACCAGTTGGTGACATAATGCTCTCTTCACAGTCCGAGGATGAGAAGCTCTTGTTGGATCCTAGTTGTTGTAGCTGCACTTGTTCGTCGTCAATGCTTGAAGCTCCAGATGAAGGAGGAGTTATGTGTTTCTGTTGCTGGAGTGAGAGGTTGTCGAACATGAGACGCTGACATTTCTCGAGAGCTTCGTCTCTTTCTTTGATAGTTTTGGTTAAGATGTCTTTGAGATAATTTAACTGCTCATCTCTCTTCCTTATTTCATCATAAGCAAACATCTTTGTCTGGTCCAGCTCTAGTGTTGTGTACAGTAGAGACTGTCTTATTTCTTCTGTTGTCTGCAAAAATGTGAGAAAAAAACAATCAGACTCACAAAGAAAGAAACAGAGGAAAGAAACAGAGAAACCCTTAATTTCCCCAAAATGGTGTTCATAGTCACTTATTATTGGGGTTTGGTCAGAGAAGACATAGTAAGAATGCAAAATATGAACACCTATTTTTGGTAAAATGTGTAAGAGATTATGAAAGTGATATGTTATTATTAACAGCTAGAGACTCTTATATACACGAGTACACAGCTAGGGTATTACACAAGACATTTAAAGAGAAGATACATATTACACTGGTGTCACCTTGAAAAAATTGTTCTTTTCGACCAAGTCATCAACATAATCTAACCATTCATCAAAAAAATTTAGTCACTCTAATGCAACTTCATTTTGGAAAAATAAACTAAAACAATGGTACTAATGCCTGAATTCAAAGAAAGATTCTTTTTAGTAAATTTAAACCATCAAGGATTGACTCCTCTTGTTGAAGATTAAGACCACCTTGTGCAAAATATTAGATAGACAAAGAATAAGAAAACCCTCAAGAAATTAGACAGACATTATACACCAATTACAGTAAATTTTTAAAGGAAAGCAAAAGCCAAATGTTTTCACTATTCACTTACTTAAGGTTTAAAGAAACAAAGGAAACTCAAATGTAGAAAGAAAGAACAAATTTTACCTTTCCGTGAGAGTAGTAAGGCCAGCCAAGAAGAGCATTGCTTTGGTTATCCATAAATTCTACTAAATTGAGCTTAAAAGATCTTTTGATACTCTATAGAATATAAACTGTTCGTGTGTGTGTAAGATGAGAGAAGTGGGTGAGAGAGAATGAACTTGAGGGGTTTAGGGAGGGAAGGAGTTATATATTACTAGTAAAAACATATTGGACTGCTTATAAAGCAGATCGAGCTTTTTTCAGGTAGCTCTCTTTCGAGTTTTCAATAATTTTTTATTTTCATCAAATTAAATAAATAAAAAATGATGGCACATGATTGTATCATATCTTGCTACATTATTTCAACTAACGCCACTTTTATAATTTTACAACGCGCAAACTATTAAGAAAAAAATTATTTATCAATAATATAACGAAAAAATAAAATAAAATCTCCCAACTCAAATTCAAAGTAATATTTTGAGTGGAACGATAGATATTAAAATCATTTAAGTGGATGTATCTTTTTTAATATATAGTTTTTATTTCCTTCTTTTGCCGAAGTATTTGGTGGAAGAAAGACCTTAAGGTTAGACCAATAACGTAGTTTACTGACTTTGGTCTCACTCACTCAGATTATAATCTCAACTCTTTTAAAGTGTTTTGTTTTCTTCTTCGGTTTTCTTGGGATGTGCAGCACCATTTCTTGTTTTTATCCAAGAAAAATTCGATTAGCACCGAAAAGAGCGGGAACGAACGCTTCCTCAAACACCATTTTTTCTCTTGTGTATATAAAAATCAAAAGAAGCATATAGTCAATGTGAGAAGTGGATTCCATGGTCAGCAAAAGAGGCAGGTACCCAAACTTTTCCCACCAAAATATTGAGAAAAGTTTATATGTGAAACCCTTTTTCAATTATTAAACCGATCACTACTCGTGGAAAAAAAAGAAAGAAAAGAAAAAGAGAACAGCTCTCACTAGTTCACAGTTCACTACTCACATCCTCGTTACCAAATGCCACGTGAAAATTATAATATAAACAGCTAAGTTTCTCTTCTTTTAGTAGTGGATGATCGCTAGATTATAGCCTGGGCGAGCAAAAATGTATCTATCGTTGATTTTCTAATATTTAATAGTCAGTCGTATAAGAATCTATGATCAATCTTTGGATACGATCAAGTAGTGTGTTACGTAGAGTTGACTAAAAGAAAAGTAGTATAGTTTTAAAGTTGAGGTAAGAACATAAAACACGAGACCAACTTTGGGTAGTGATATATTTTATTTTCTGTCAAATATTAGTCTAATTCTAATTTGGACTGAGTCTAGCGTCATGCATGTGTCTAAAGAAAAACTTGTAAAATGACTAATAGGGTGGCGCAAAATCAATTTTATTTTTTCTTAGGGAAAAAAAAATTATAATCAGTATTCTTAAAAATACTTTGTTGAAAATGATTTAGTGACTTTAACTACAAGTGGAAGTAAAGTAAGGAATGTAAAACTCCATATTTGGTCCGCAGGGCATGTGTTAAGACTTAAGTGTTGATCATGATTGTGATATTTCCTAATATTTTTGTCTAGTGTATGTACTAATTATATTGTATGATAATGTTATATATCCATCAAAAGAGTGTAAATTAATGAAATGATTCTCTCCTTCAACAATTATATGAAAATATATTATCCAAAAAGGTAAAGGGGAAAAAAAAGTATTTCCAATAGTAAAAGTAAGGAGACAAGAGTTATCATTTCATGGTCTCTTTCACCAACATCAATAATCCAAGAGCATGTCTTGGAAAACTTTTCTTTTCTTTTATGTTTAGAGTTTTTCACTTTCGCCTGCTTAGGTTTCTTGTGTGAATGCTCTTCACGTACAAAGATATATCTAATGTAAAGCTTCGTGATTCCTTGTACCTACTCGCGATTTTGTAACTTTCAACAATATGTATAATTTGTATATATATTTGTTGAGTTGCTATTAAGTTACAAATATCAAGATAATAAAAATCTCGTCTTTAAATAATTAACATGGTGTTAATATGGGCTAATCTAATTATTCACAATTAGTTTGAAGTTAAGAATAAAATATAAGAATGACAGTTATTGACATGAATCATTATGTGACTTCATAAGTCTCTATATCATATATGATTATGAATGTGATGACCCACAATATCCCACAATATTCAATATACATATCTAGTAGTAATGCCTTGTGAATATGATCATGTTGGCAATTTTCACAGCATAAATAATTCAGGATAAGAGCTAATTATACGAAGAGCCACGAACATGGGAGCTATCCATAAATGCACGGGACATGCTTTGCTTCCATTCTTCAGTATCATTATGAATGGAACAAGTTTGTGTGCGTAGTTTTCTCCTAAGTATTAATTTTAAGATCCTTAAAATTCCATATTAAGGGAAACCAGTATTTTGTCGGCCAATAATTCAATTACTTATGATAGCTCTAATGAATCGATGCATTTAACTGGTTAGAGAAAGCAAGAAAATAGCAAAACGAATTTACCGTTGTGACAGTTCAAAAAAGATTCTCACATATTAAATTATTACTTCCTTACATGATTTATTCTCAACTTATATGTGGGATAAGTTCACGGCATGATCATAGTACCTAATTAAAGAAACCAAAATAGCATATTTGACATCTACTAAGACCAAATTGTTGTTTGAGTTGAATCTGTCATGTCTGTCAGTAGAAAAATGAGAGAGTATATAGAATCGGTTTCATTTAAAAATTATGGCATAATTGACAATAAATCATTTGACACATGTCAATATATCATAAAATAATAGGCTTTTTTTTTACTGTTTATATAAGATTCCTAACGATTAAAAATTACATTGAGTAACATGTGTAAGACATGTATAGTTATGTATATTGATTCTTGTATGTGTTAAGGTTAAAGTCATGTGTATGAATAAATGTCTTTGATAGTTCTAGAATGCAAAACGCCGACTTCTTGTTTTGTCATGTAACATGTAACATCCAGTTGTATTCCAGTCATACAGAACTGTTCGACCACACAATGACACAAATACATCACAAAAGTTCTTTCAGTTTTGTTTTTTTCCCCACCGCGTGTTATGTCGTATAATTATGTTGACTAATAATCCCATTTTAAAGTGGCTAACCATCTTAGTCGTCTTGTGTTTGAAAACATGGAGAACGGAAATAAAAAATACAACGTTTTCTCGAAGTAGGGTATTTAATGTTGAAAAGTTTTGTTTAGAAAAGAAAACATATTATGGATATATATATATTTTTTTGGGTTTGATATATTACCATTTTTGATCAACCATGTGACTAACTTCTTTTTTTTTTTTTGGGTAAGAATGTGACTAACTTCTATTGCATTAGCAATAATTCATTTGTCAAAAAAATAGAAAACTGTGGAAGAGTGAAAATAAAAGATAAGTAAATAACTGTTTTGTTAATGGATGCAATGCAAGTAAAAACAAATATCTGTTTCAGAAAAAAAGAAAGTAAAAGCAAATATCCAAAGACACATGGACTTCACAAATTCATCTGAGCCGGACTCCAAATAATCTGTGGAGTTATTGGGCTTACGGTTCGTATATTTTCTCGGATCATACAGTTATTTTTAAAACAAAATTTGTATTAGGATCTGGTAGCACTGAAACAGCTCTTCTAAGCAGTTCATTAAGCTTGTATAGTTGTATATATCAACTTATGGTCTAGTATCCATCCCCATGTGCACTAAACCAAAATTATCTTCAATAATTATGTAAGTTTGACGGTCGCATAAATAAATAGCCTTACTAGGAATAATGTTGAAGCAAGTTGCAAATCAACAAGATAATTTGCGTTCTTGAGTACAGTTCTACGTTCACGTGTAAGGATTGTGGAGTTCGAAAGAAGCATATTAATGTTAAATACGCTAGTGAAAATGACTTTGTAATCATATCTTCTTACAACACTGTTAGATATATGTAATCCTTCTTTCGATCAAGTCCGGTTAGTTACATACGATCGCCCAAGTTAAACCAAACCTAAACCCTATGATAAACCAAACCTTTTTTTTTTTGTTTTTTTTTTTGTAAACCATGATAAACCAAACCTAAACATTATAACTTAGGACTGACTCAAGACTGGACTTAAACCGGAGACTGCCTGGTTAATCCCTAATCCATTCCATTATACAATTAATCAGAGATAACATGTTCAGAAAACAAACTCCATATACTAAACTTAGACTAGACCATTTCCTAAAGTTGGTAAAACAGTAGATTTAGACCACACTATCTCATCGATAAATTATAAGTGGGTGATATGGTGTAGAACACTTCCAGTCCAACTATTTACAATGGGTTGTAAAGTCCTTTAAAGGCCCATCTTTAGTCTTAGATGAAATCATTAAAATTCTAAAGTGTTAAATGCGTAGACGAAACAAGGAATGAAACACAAATTGCAGTTAAAAATACATTCTCTTCATCGGCCCTAAATTACAAATTGTATAGACAATGTTTTTATCAACCCTTTCATAGAATATTCAGTATTGAATCAAATTTATTTTTTTCACTCCATTTGTTAATAAATATAAAATGGTTTTTGGTGTTTTGTATAACAATTGTATTTGTTTTAAATGCACATTGAAACTCTTTAGAAAAATCAAAAAGAAAAGTTAACAGAGGATGTTAAGAAGTGGCAGATTTATACCAAAAATGCTCATAGCCTTCTTCCTTCTGATTTAAGTATAAGATATCCCCTTACCAAACATATTGCTTCGATTATAATGTTCCCACAATAAATATATATATATAGAGAGACAGATAATTTAATGTGAAGAATAATATTTGCCGAATCATGAATGCCTTGTGAATACATTGACAATAAAAGAGACTATACTATTTAGTATTTATTATATAGTCAAACCAAATAGTATCCGAAGAGTAATAAATAAATAGAAAAATATATAATTTCATAACATATATGAATATTTTCGAATATCAAAGTGTTGTCTTTGATTATTAGTGTGGCGATCGTTTATGGCGATCGTTAAGAAGTAGTATCTAAGAGCAACTCCAATGGGGTATTCCTCCAGAGAACGTTTTAACAAAATAATAATAAAAATATAAAAGAGAAGGTAAAAAAAAGAGAAACTGTTTCTGAAAGCTTTCTCTAGAGAACTCGTATCTCTGTATAAATGACCATATGTCATTCTATTAAATGTTATATCTGATAAAAAAAAAGAAAAAATATATAATTATAAATTAAATAATATTTTTCTTCATTTGACAGAACTTTTGAAAGTCTCTCTCCGTTGAGGCTGGTCTTAGCTTCAGAGAAAAACACATCTGGAAATATATAAACTACGCTACTAAACTTACTATGTTATAACACCAAGTTTTTTAAAAAATTGTACCAAAGTCAACCATATTCAATAACTATACGTGATATATGTGTGAACATTAGAAAAAAGAAAAAAATAGTTTGAGCGTTTAATATTGTGTAAATCCAATTCTGTCTCCATGTATATAAATATACAGCGTAGCCTTTTATGGGCAGATGAGTAGATGAATGAATTGAGTTGTTGGTTATAAATATTAAATGTTTCATTTACTATAGTATAGTCTAGCTAGGTGATTTAAATAAAAGTGCAACCAATCAGTAGCTGAGAATTCCTAAAATAAAGTAGTAATAAACACACCAAATTTTCACAGAAGCCTTAAATTAATTACCCATTTTTGTGATATTGGTACAACCACTTTGATATCCAAACATAAAGCTCAATTCTTTATCGATGCATGTTTGCTGCGTCGGTAGATTTGTTTTTACTTCAAAGTCACCTAACCAATACGTTCTTTTACGTTATATTTTTCTAAGGTATCCGACTCTTTCACTTGTTTTCGAGTCTGGGTTATAGGTTGGGGTGTTATTTGCCCTACCGATGATCATTAGTATACTTTCGTAGAAATAACAAAACCATGCCTTATACTTTCGTAGAAATAACATCTGATACATGCATGAGAGCGTACAACACACAAAAAGAAAAGGAAAACTTTATTGCGTCTTCGTTATTATCTTACCAAGTGGGCATGCATGACTTATAGATAAAGATAGAAGATGCATGTCCAACTTCTATCGTTCTTCTTAGGCGTCGTCCGTGCTAATACCTACTTTTCTAAGTCTTAAACTACTTGTCTACTTGAATTGATTAACAAGCTACTACTTTTCTAAGTCTTAAACTATACTTGTCTACTTTGAATTGATTGGTGTGAAAGTGATGATCTTTCACCATTATTAATACATGTATAATTACACTTAGAGAACAAAATTAATGTGTACTAAGATTTAGCCAACCCAAATTTATGTATACAAAAAGCTTATGCATGTAAGTAGTATATACGTATAAGCACACTACAACACATTCTGATAGCAACCAAACACTTCAAAATTTACATTAGGCAAAAAGAACTAATGAATAAGATTACAAAGACAATGGATTTTATAAAATATCTTTTGGTGTGTGTATAAATGTGCCGCACTTCCTTCTCCCCACACCCGGTGGCCACTCTGGCCAGTGTGGCCTTTGTAAGCTTTTTAAGTTTTTTAGATACCTTTTGCGTTTTCTTTTCAAAGCCCCACACTAATAATATAGTGGATTTTGGTTCGATTACATGTTACTTATATATTATTATTCTTCAATTTCAAATCCAAGTTTTTAAAAAATAAACTAGGTGGAAAAAAACTAATATTTTATTACTTGTTTGGGATGAAGTACGATGTATGTTTTTTTTTGGCTGCTCAAATTACTAATAAAAAATAATTAAAAAAGGATCTCAAAGCCAATATGTAACTGTTTTATGTAGGGACTATTAATGAGAAAGGCTAAATTTTTTTTTTTATTTAAATTATAAACTACCCAATTTCAGATTTAAGGTTTAGGCCTTTTTTTTGAGTTTATGATTCTATAATTTGGGTACAAAAACATTAGCTTATTGCGTACGTATAGTGCAACAGTTTTCAACATTTCATTAATTTTGTCAGGTTTCATTTTCTTCATTATGACAAGTTCTTAACTTTGGTAAAATCAGTGAAATAAAACGAGGTGCAAGCTAAGCTTAACTTGTCATTATTAACTACAAAACGATAAGAGAAATCTAAAAAAAAAAAAAAAAACAAGAACAATTAGCTTATCAAACAAAGCACATGCATGCTCTTCACGGGAACTAAAACATCATCCATCTCCCAACTTACCCAAAAATACACAAAAATGTAATTATTACAGAGAGCCTACAACAAACAAGGACATTATCGTCATTTTACATCATCTGGTACGGTTATGAAGACACTTGACCAGCGCAGCGATGAACCCGAGACCATTGCCGAGCTCTATTCTGCTCCATTGCCATCAATCACCACCACCATGTGACCTTCTCTCTCTCTCTCTCTACTCTGAAAAAAAAAACAATTTTTATTTTCTTTTACAAGGTTTCTTAATGATTTGTTATGACCCTGTTGGATTCAAACCAAACCCACACGAGAGAATGATGAGGAAGTTGTAGTAGTAGTAGTAGTAGATCAACGATTTTGTTACAAATTTTTTTTTTTTTTTTTTGATTAGAGATTAACAAAAACGATTCATTCAACGACTTTTTCTCTACATTTCTCCCCAAATCTCTCTGTCGTTGTGTATTAAGCTAAAAAAATTCAAGCAATGTCGCTTGAGATAACGAGACCGAACACGACGAAGACGAAGAAGATGAAGACAGGTTTCGTCGTGAAAATGCAGCTTAATCACAACAACAACAACAACAGAGGAGGAGGAAATAAAAGAAACACCTTTGTCTTCTTCTTCTTCAGAAACTATTACACATGGATCCTCTGGTTTTTTCTCTCTTTCTATTTCTTCACATCTTACTTCTCCGGCGAAGACCAATCCTCCTCATCTCCCTCGATACGTCTCTTGTCTAACCATAAATCCTCGTCGTCTCTCCCTTCTCGTGCTCTCATCGAATCTTCCGCCATTACCACCACCTCCATTGGTATAAAAATCGATCCTTTATATCTCCTCTGTTTTTCAAAGATTGATTTTTTAATATTGATTCTTATTTTTTGGGGTTTCTGATTAAAGGTATGTTCAGCGGAATGAAGATATATGTATACGATTTACCGGCGAGTTATAACGAAGATTGGGTTAAGGCATCAGAACGTTGCGCCACTCATCTTTTCGCGGCGGAGGTAGCGATTCACCGTGCGCTTCTCTCCTCCGTCGTCCGTACGTTAGACCCTGAAGAAGCTGATTTCTTCTTCGTCCCTGTCTACGTCTCTTGCAATTTCTCAACATCCAACGGCTTCCCTTCTTTAAGCCACGCCCGCTCTCTCCTCAGCTCCGCCGTTGATTTCCTCTCCGTTCGTCACCCGTTTTGGAACCGGACTCAAGGCTCTGACCATGTCTTCGTTGCTTCCCATGACTTTGGCGCTTGCTTCCACGCTATGGTAAGCTTTCAAGATTTGAAGTAAGGCTTGTAAATAGTGACATGCGTGATGTAATTGTTGATCTTTTTGTTATGTGTAGGAGGATATGGCTATTGAGGAAGGGATACCAGAGTTTATGAAGAAGTCAATAATTTTACAAACGTTTGGAGTAAATTACAAGCATCCATGTCAAGAAGTGGAGCATGTTGTGATCCCGCCTTATATCCCGCCGGAGAGTGTTGAGAGAGCTGTCGAAAGATCTCCGGCGAACGGACGGCGAGACATTTGGGCGTTTTTCCGGGGAAAGATGGAAGTCAACCCTAAGAATATAAGCGGACGCTTTTACAGCAAGTGCGTTTGCGTAGCCATTAACAATTTTTTCTTGTTGACTTTGACTTTTGTGTGTGTTTTCGTTTAATTTTTACTACAATGTGAAATTTTTTTCCTCCGGCGTGTGTAGGGGAGTGAGAACGGCGATTCTAAAAAAATACGGGGGAAGAAGACGGTTTTATCTAAACCGGCACCGGTTTGCTGGATACCGATCAGAAATCGTGAGATCGGTGTTTTGTCTCTGTCCACTAGGGTGGGCACCATGGAGTCCAAGGCTAGTGGAATCCGCAGTGTTAGGGTGCGTTCCCGTGGTGATAGCTGACGGGATCAAGCTACCGTTCTCGGAGACGGTACGGTGGCCGGAGATCTCGCTCACGGTGGCGGAGAAAGACGTGAGGAATCTACGAAAGATTTTAGAACACGTGGCTGCGACTAACTTGTCAGCGATACAGCGAAACCTACACGAGCCGGAGATCAAACGGTCCCTCTTGTACAACGTTCCGATGAAAGAAGGAGACGCCACGTGGCGGATCCTCGAGGCGTTGCGGAGAAAGCTCGGTGAACGGTCGTACAGAAGGTCAAGGGTACTGAGCCAATGAGAAGTCGACATGTAAGATTCGCTGTCTGAATTGGGAATGGATGCTAGGCTGGATTAGTTTTGTTCGGACTGATTCGGAATCGGGTTAAACCGGGAATGTCTCGTGTGTGGGGTGGGGGTGTCCACAACGTGAGGTGGGGTTTTAAACCCGACACGTGAGATGTTTGCTGAGCTGGCGTGCACTGAGTGGATTGAAACGTGCTTTGGGGAAGTGAAAGTGTAAAGTATTGCTGACCTGTAATTCTTTTGTTGAGTAGGCATTTATAGATGATTCTTTCTTGAATATAAAATCAAAGTTGCAAATTATAATTAAATTCATCAAATCTCATTTTCTAATTTAACATCTAACTAGAAAATTACTAAGCTAAAACGATAATTTGTTTTTGTGATAAGTTATTATATCAAATTAGCTACCTACTAGTATAACAAAGTTACACGAATACTTGCAATTTGTTTACACATAAAAGCTCTGATCGGATCTAAACTTTAGTTGACCATACTTAGAAATAATTAGCTAATAGAATTTTGTAATGAATAAAAAGATAGAATAAAAAAAGATGGTGTAAGTGTAATAATGTATAGGGAAAGATGAAGGACAGAGCAATGTGAGCAAGAGACAGCTAGTGTGTCAGAAGAAGATGCATATCTCAATAAATGTAATATTACTAATAATACAATTTGTGTGTAGTATTTTTTTTTTAATATATAAATAATTTACACATATACTTATGCAGGGCCACTTTAGTTTCTTATCTTTATGTCTTGTAGACATCACCAAACAGTAGTACACCAATCAAATTATTATTATTATTGTATCACACTAATCACAACTATCTATATGTTGGTTTCCTCGTTAAGCTCTTCATCTATCGAATATTATATATAGTTACAAGGCAGAGATACAAACACATTACAACAAATGAGAAGTGACAACAGTCTCTCTCTCTCCATTCTTGTCTAATGCACTGCTCGCAATATGATCATTGTTATTTGTCAAACACATATTGATCAAGAAAACAAAATTCTATAAACGTATTGCTAATAGTGATGTAAGCCGCAATTAGGAAACCTAACAAATATGTTTCGGTACTGTTGTTTTGTTCTGAAATGACAACAAGAACAATGACCATTAATCATGATTTTTGTTTAGGACGAAAGTGACACGGTACCTCATCTATGACTATATAATTGGTATGGTCATTACCTCATTGGTCCAAAGTACTATCCTCCTGGGATCTAATCTAGGGGTCTGGATCCTGGACCTATTTCCCTAAGTTAAAAACAAAATTCATACACGAAAAGGCCTCCCAAAACAATTTACTTTACTAAAAGGCCCTATATTTTTGTTTTGTTTATCCATAGACTCTATTGTCTGTTGGGCCGACTTCGACCATTACCTTAGCCTCTTTTTGTTTTTGAACTTTCTATTTTATACACATGTTTTAACTATTTAAAGTTTATCCCGATTGCTATAAACGTGATTTTTGTAAAAAAAATAATAATTAAATTATCACTAATTTTATTAAGTACTAGCAGTTGATCCGCGCTACGCGCGGGAGGTTTATAATCTTGTTTTGTTGATTTTTTATTCATATTGTGATATTTTATTATTTTTTAATTGATTTTCAAAAATGTTATAATTATTTTATCTTTAATTATTATCTTTCAATACTCAAATTTGGATTAAAAACATTTGATTCAGTTTATGAAATATCATTTTTTTCTTTTTGATCATGTTATAAACTAATATTTCACTTTCATTTTATTTTTCCTCTTTATAATTTTATATATACAATTACATAAATGCTGTTTTAGTCTACCATAAATTTAAAATTTACTTCCATTCTAAAACTCAGTAACATATTTAAAATATTAAATTATGATCAATTTAAATGAAAGTTGAATTATATTATTACCATTAATAAAAAAATTAAAGTATTGTTTTTTTTATTTTAACATTTCATTTTTTTACATAATTTATTTTTATGTATATAAACTTTTTATTAATTAAATAAGTAACATAAATATGCATTAAATGAATGTTTTAAATTTATTTTAATATTTAAATAAAAATATGGCTTATGTTTAGGTGGCATAATGAGAATAGAGAAAAAACTAAATTTATATATATAGATTCAACTGCAAAAAAAAATTATGTGTTGCGATAAATACGAAGTTCGATTCTGTTAATTGGATAAAGAAATATTTATAGAAATTCGATTTGTTTTATTTCAGTTCGGTCTGATTGATTGTTTATGTTCTCCGGTTCGGTCTTAAAAAGTTATATTCCTGATTCGGTTAGACTGTTAATGTTTTGTTTCCTTTGTCGAATAGTTTTGGGTTTGGTCCGCCAGAGGGCAAAATTAAGCATTACAAATATTCTTTCTTCTCCTAGAACACACAGAGAAAGGTAAAAACAGAAGTCGTAACAATGGAGAGAGTGATGAACATCATAAAGCCAAAGCCTGATCCGAAACAACTCTTACGTGAGTGGCAACGCAAATTACGACAGGAGTGTCGTAACATCGAACGCCAAATCCGAGGTTTCTTATTCACACATCCCCTTTTCTTTTGAGTCAATTAGGGTTTTTTTTTAATATAAGTTGAGCTTGGACGAATCTGGTTGAATTAGATGCTGCTTTAGATTTGATTAGATGACTCGGATTGAGATCGGATGATTTATAAAGTTTTGATTTTGATTTCTGCTTATTGTAAAGTTGTCGATTTGATCATCTGGGTTTGGGTTTGAATCTGTTTCAGATATACAGAGAGAAGAAAAGAATGTACAGAAAGCTATTAAAGAAGCTGCTAAGCGGAATGATATGGTCTCAGCTAAGGTATAATCCAAAATATATGAAATTTTTGGGATAAAGTCTTTGCCTTTGTTGAAGCTTGGATTTGTCGAAAGATTAGTTTTTTTTGTTGTTGTTGTGTGTGGAGTCTTTGGTTCTCTTCTTTTGAATTGAGTATGTGGTTTTGTTTTTAGGCACTCGCTAAGGAAATTGTGGGTTCGAGAAGAACCGTAAACCGTCTATATGAAAATAAGGCGCAGATGAATTCGATATCGATGCACCTTGGAGAGAGTGTTGGTATGTAAATAAAGCTTTTGTTTTCATAATTTCTCATGCTATGTTGAGTTTCTTAAGCTTTTTCATTCTGTCATTGGGAATTTGCAGCGGTTGCTCGAACAGTTGGGCATTTGTCGAAGAGTGCAGAGGTTATGAAGCTTGTTAATAATCTCATGAAGGCTCCACAAATGGCTGCAACAATGCAGGAGTTCAGCAAAGAGATGACTAAGGTACTTTTAATGGTTTCACTCACTCATTATTTAATCGTGTATGGTTATCGATCTACGATACTTTAAGCATCATACTACTTCTCTGTTTGAACATTTGGAGCTGTGTTTCATCCTTTACAGTTTGAAATCACTGTACTTAATCCTGAGTGTTATGTGCAGGCTGGAGTTATTGAAGAGTTTGTGAATGAGGCACTTGACAATGCTCTAGATTCAGAGGATATGGAAGAAGAGATCGATGAAGAGGTTGATAAAGTATTGACAGCAATTGCTGGAGAAACAGCTGCAGAGCTCCCACAAGCTGTTAGGAAGGAAAGGATAAAGGTACCTGCACAGAAGGCGAGCACTTCTCGCGAGGTAAACCCAAACCCCATCCAATGCAACAAAAAAGCATTGCATGTGATTGCAAGAAAATGAAAAAAGTCTGAAAGATTAGATTCTAAAAGAAGTGTTCTGTTTTTCCTTTTTCTCTGCAGGAAGAGGCAATTGCAGAGGGTGTTGATGATGAGGAAGAATTGGAGGAGATTCGAGCTCGGCTCGCTAAAGTTAGATCCTAACTGATTCCAATGACTCTTTTATTAAACGCAATTCTTGATTTATCAGATCAACTTTTGAAAGTGATGACTATCTATCCCAGTGTATTGTATAATATTATAATTGAAATACCAGGCATCAAATTACATGTAATCATGAATTACCTTTTTATCGTTAACGAATTACCTTTTTATCGTTAACGAATTACCTCAGATTCCACAAACCGATAACAAATTTTTTCTCAATACACAAATAAAGTTACCATACAAGAGAGTTAACATAGAACTCTTCTCAAGCACAACCATAACAATCAGCAAAAAGCATAATCCCCCTCGACACTTATCTCCCTTATTTATACATCAGATCAGATTTCTCAACTACAAACACTCTAAGTGAGATAGAGTCTTCGCTTCAGATCACCAGCTCAATATCCACGTCATCAGTCCTTTTGTTACAGTGAATAGACCAACCGTATCATTCAAGAAAGCTATGGTTGAGTGATTAAAACCTTGTAATATTTCTAGAAGTGTTGGAGTAAACCGAATTATGATTTCGTACATACGGCGACATTGGTAAATAAGAAATGAGATATAACATCTGCCGATATTGAGAAATTCAGTAAATTATCACTCTCGTCAGGGCTAGTCATCATATAAATAGATTGTGATAATATAAATCGTTTCTAGCTAGATCAAACCTATTGTATAATGGAAAACTGAGGTGGCGAATTAAAGTATGGGATAATTTGGCGAGTGACCATGACAGAATATTAGGCCGATGACCAGGAAGACGATTACAATTTCTCTATGTTGAAAGAAAACTTTGCCATACAAGTAACACAACACATGTGTCATGAATGCATGATGGTTGGCTTAGTAAATTTTTTTTTTTTTGGGTCAACTAACCTAATTATGTAAAACATTCTTTTTTATTTGTTTCGACTAAAACGTTTAACTTAAATGTTTAATTCCAAGATTGACTAAACTTAAAAATTGGATTTATAAAAAAACAATATAAACAAAATAGTACTATATGACTTACCTAAGTTGCATGTGTGCGGCTGTACAAAATTATTTCAGTTATAAAAAAATTGAGGTTGGGGGATGTTTGATGAAATAAAGTTTAAAATGTTACAACTTAATTTATAAATATGAAAAGAAAAATTCTTTTAAAATTATATATGAAACAACTTATACACTATTAAAACCGCAATAGTCATTGTGAACTTTGTAGATTTATAGTACTGAAACAACTTTTCGTAATTCACTCTAATGAATACATCATTATTCTAAACCAATTCTAGAGAATGCATCTAAGACACATAAGAAAAATTATTCTTGTGGTGACTATAAAGGCCTAAGGAAGATTCTAGGTAGAAGAATGAATCTTCCTAGGTAATGACCTATACAGAACAGAAGTCCATGTCTATTACACAAAAGACAGATCAATTTAAATGTTACGAAGAATTAATCTTTAATCTCGATAAATAAAACTAGTGTATTGTGATCAAGAAATCAATTATAAACATAGATATGGCATTGTCATAAATAACACCCTAAAATCTCTAACAACAACGAAATAGAAAACAAAGTCAATAAGGACACTGCTTTAGTTAGATTGTTTTTCTTGCTTTGGAACTTTAAGAGGACATTTCACCAACCTAATTTACACCTAAATCTTACACTTGTGGAACTTACATCATTACTCCCAAAACACAGACTCGTGGAGTGTCCATCATCACTCCTAAAGAGCTTTATAATTATATAATCCTCGGTTTTGTCTAATTAACATTTTAAATCAATTAAATGAAACAGTTCAAATATTTAAAAGTAATCGTTTATAGTTTTAGTTTGAATTAATAAAAAATGTTACAAATCTGTAAGGAAATTAGAACATTTCAATAGAATCCAGAAATAACAATAAAACAAAAGATATGATTAGTACCACCAAGTCTTTGAATGGATCCTATCCCAGGTTCTCTTGTTATTGTTCCAACGAAAAAATCCATCGTCCTTGACAGTGACGAAACATGAGTCTTTACAGTTATCTTTGTCTGAATCATACAAATCGTACCACGTCTCGTATGGCGCGGACTCATGTGCTTTGACGTAAAACGTTCCTACACATCTCGTATGGGATAAAACCCTAGATGCCTCCGCATTTTCATTATCGCCGGCAGCATTTGGGATGTCTATCACCGTTTTTTGACCCACATGTACGGATTCGGACAGCTCAGGGGTTGGTCCGCACGTGACGAAAACGGCAACGTTTTTACGAGTTTGCAGCTGGTTGGATACGACAAGAGTGGCGGCACGTGCGGTTTCCGACCTTGCAAAGAGCATTAGGGCCATGATCGATACCGTTATAAGAGTGTCCATGATATTGTTATATATGTGAATGTATTTCCCTTTTGGTATATGTGTCTGTCTCTATATATACACACGATCTCCCTTCGGTTTCTAAAACTTGGAGCATTATCAATCTTTACGTTTTACGAATTCAAAGGTGACATGGCTAAATGCTGCGGTTACAATCAGAATTAAACTAGAGACACAATCTTGGTTTGGTAGATCTTCCCTGATGTTGCCATTAAACAGAGATCAGAAAACATAATGTCATAAATAACACTTGATAAATAAAACTTGTGATCAAGAAATCAATTATAAACATAGATCATATGGTTGCGTTTGCGTCATAAATAACACCCTAAAACCTCTAACAACAACAAAAAAGAAAACAAAGTCGATAAGGACACTGATTTAGCTTATTTTTCTTGCTTTGGAAATCAAAGAGGACATTACACCAACCTTATTTACTCCTAAATCTTACACTTTTGGAACTTCCATCATTACTCCTAAAGCACGTACTTATGGAGTGTTCATCATATCCATAATTATTCAATTCTCGTACACAAAAACGAATGACAAAGCCATCAGCTGGTTTAATAGTTTGGTTGAGTCGGTTAACTAGAACGTTTACAAAATAAGCTTGTCAACATTCTGTTCTCATTCCTAATATCAAACACAAAAAAACTTAAAAAATCTTTCTTCATTTTCTCTCGAGTTCTAATGACGAGCTCTCTCCTTTTCCTCATAGAATTTTTCCTATTCATTCAACTTTCCTCCTCCTCATCCGGTGGTCCTTCCACCAAAGATTTAGGAGACCACTCTGGCTACTACAACATTCCTCACACAAAAGGAGCGAGGTTTTTTTACTTCTTCTTTGAGTCGAGAAGCAATACGACGGATCCTGTTGTGATCTGGTTATCTGGGGGACCGGGTTGCAGTAGTAGCGTGAAGGAATCACTTTTTTTTCTTTTTTTAACGGTATTGAGATTCATTACAAACATATGTATGATTTTTACACACGCTATCTAAGTTATCATGTAATAAACATCAGCGTTGTAATTTGTTTTTTTGCATCTTAAGTTGTTAATTATTTTTATATTTATTAAATGGATTATTTTATTTCTTGCCTTTTTATATTTTGCTTATGTTTTGTTTATATTTTGCTTATATTTTGCTCATGCAAATATTTTTAAAAAAGATTGTAGCTTAGTTAAATTATAGGATGTATTTAAGAAATTGAGGATGTATCACAAATTTAAATTTTCAATTGAGTACGTGGGACTAAAACAAAGAGGATACTTTAGTTGTGTTAAGGAAATGATTTGAACATAAACTATGCAAAAACATATCACTATCGCTCAACCTTTACGATGTTAAAGTAGTTATAATGAAGCAACAGAGATCGTGTTTACACTTTGGATCTATTCATTTCAATTAATTAGTTTGTGATACGTACGACAAAAAATTATGTATCTAATGACAGATTATGTGGGTTTAGTATTCATGCATCTCTCTTACTTTAGTTTTGGTGAATTGAATCTTTACATACGCTAATAAGTCAGAATTTTGAGAAACAATGTATCGAAATTGAATGAAATGTCATAAGAGTAATTAACTGCAATTAACTTTAAGATCTGTTTTTTTTTTTTAACTTTTTTTTTTCCAACTGAGAACATAAAAGTTATAAGTGACAATTGGCAAAACTATTAGTTGAAAATACACATTTAAAAATTAAAAAAAAAAAAATTTGTTTATATTTTAGTGTTAAGAACTTTAAGGTGTCAGGCTTTAGTATTTGTGGGGAGAGATACTATTTTAAAATTTTGTTTTTGAGTGACATGAGATATTAAGTTTATAAGATTTAAAATTGAAGTCTAAGATTTAGATATACACTAGCTATTTTGTTAAGTTTTTAAAATCAGAATAATATTCTAAGCTTTTGTATAAACCTTGACCATTTTGAAAATATTCCTTTCTTAATTTAAGTCAATATATTAAGTATAGCATAATAAAAAATAAAGATTCCATAGAAAACGCTTTTATAAAGAAATTACCATTTTCTTTTTCTTTTTCTAACCTTAGTTCAATGGACATAACAAGATAGCTCCCCCATAAATACCTCTCTTTTCATGTTAAAACCCCATTTCTCATACAAAGAAACTACAAAGAAACAAAATGGAGTCTAGGAATTTTTCTCTCCCTTTCCTCTTCGTGATTTTCATCGCTTCTCACTTTTCATTCTCGAGTTCTAAAAGGATCTTAAACGATCCCTACGTTTTCTCATCGTCTCCGAGTTTGTCAAGCCTCAATGCGGAGAGTCTTATCAATTCATTCAATCTTACGCCTCAGTATGCTGTGAATGTCATCCAAAAAGGTAATCCCAACGCTCCAAGACTCTTCGAGAGCCAAATTGATTTTCGCGCGATGTTTGGTGACCAAAACGCTTCCGGTGGTCCTTCTGTCCAAGAGTTTGGCCACTATGCGGGTTATTACAGCCTCCCCCATTCAAAATCAGCCAAGTAAATCTTTTAAGACGTTCAAATAATTAGTCCTATTCAAATCATGCTTAGCCCTAATCTTGTTCAGTTTAATAGTTGGTATAGACATGGATGCTTTAAACTTATTTTATTTTTCATTTTGGGTGCTCTTGTTGATTTTGGTTTTGGCAGGATGTTTTATTTCTTCTTTGAGTCACGGAACAATAGTGCTGATCCCGTTGTGATCTGGTTATCTGGTGGACCGGGTTGTAGTAGCAGTATCGCTATGTTTTATGAGAATGGTCCGTTTAAGATCTCAGATGATTTCTCTCTCTCTTGGAACGATTTTGGTTGGGACAAGGTTTGTTTGGTTTAATAGATTTCCTTTTCTTATTCAACAAAACATATTTGTCTACAAGAAACATATATGATAGAAAAATGTCTTTTGTCTTAACATATGTTGTAATAGGTATCCAATTTAATCTACGTGGATCAACCAGTCGGAACTGGTTTCTCTTACACAAAGGATATAAGCGATATCCGGCTTGACGAGGCCGGTGTAAGCAATGACCTTTACGATTTCTTACAGGTTCGATTGTTGTTGGTCTTCACGTACACGTACATTTTGTTGTTAGAAGAATTGTTATTGACATTGTATTGACTTGGGTTTTATCTTTGAAACTTTGGTAGGCTTTTTTCAAAGAGCATCCCAAATTCGCAAAGAACGATTTCTTTATTACTGGTGAATCTTACGCTGGTCACTACATTCCGGCTTTTGCTTCACGTGTTCACAGTGGAAACAAAAAGAAAGAAGGAATCCAAATCAACCTTAAGGTTAGTAATTGACGTAAAAGGTTTTAGAAATTTATTTAATTAAAAGGTTTATTTTTTAATTAATTTATTGAGTTTCCTTTTTATTTTATTTTTAATTAAAGTTTTTGGTTGAAATTTGGACACATTTAGGGAATTAAATTAAAAGTTATGGTCTAATCTTGGTTTAAAACAGGGTATTGCGATTGGTAACGGTTTAACCAACCCGGAAATCCAATATGCTGCGTATGGAGACTATGCACTGCAAATGAAATTGATTACAGAATCCGATAACGAGGGTATCAAGCAAGACTACGTTGAGTGTCAAAACTTCATTAAAAAATGCAGTAATTTCTCTCACTATATATTTCTATTTTTCTGAATTTTTGTTGGATATATTTATGTTCGAGTTAAAAGATTAAAAATTATCTTTATTTTCTGAATATCAGATCTTGGTGTTGCTTTAGCTTGTGCATCTGGTTTCGAGGTTTGCAACAACATTGTAACTACAATAACGGAAAAAAACAAAGGCATAAATGTAAGCATCAAATTCTTGAAATTGACTTTTTTCGATCTTTAAAAAATATTTTCTTTTCACTTACAAGACTTTTTTTTTCTTTTTCTTTGAAGTATTATGACGTGAGGAAGAAATGTGTTGGAAGATTGTGTTACGATTTTTCGAAGATTGAAACATTCTTGAACAAAGAAAACGTACGGAAAGCTTTAGGGGTTGGAGATATCGAATTTGTGTCATGTAGTAGCACAGTTTATGATGCAATGACAAAGGATTGGATGGTTAATCTTGAGGTCAAGATCCCGGAGCTTGTCAATGATGGAATCAGTCTACTAGTTTATGCTGGAGAATATGATCTTCTTTGCAATTGGCTTGGTAAGATTGATCATAAAATTTGGATTTTTCTAGCTTTAAGAGTTTTGTGTTATACACCTCAATTTTGGTTAATAATTTTCTTGGTTATACAGGAAACTCTAGGTGGGTTGAGGAGATGAATTGGTCAGGCCAAAAGGATTTTAAAGCAGCCAAAAATGTACCGTTAATGGTAGATAATAAAGAAGTCGGTTTACTGAAGAGTTACGGTTCTCTCACTTTTCTTAAGGTAATCAAAACAGATAAAGCTAATGAATCAAACCTATTATATATTGATGTAACACAACTGAAACTAGTAGTCTTTATATGTTTTTCTTGAAGGTTCATGATGCTGGCCACATGGTCCCTATGGATCAGCCGAAGGGTTCTTTGCTAATGCTTCAGTATTGGATGCGAGGAATGCTTAATTAGTAGTACTCCAAGCAGCTGCGGATGTAGTAAAAGTATCTTATATGGGACACAAATTATATGTAATAAAATATTAATTAGACAATATATTACATAAAGATATATTTTTGATAACTTGAAAGTATATTTTGCATCTTTAATAAGCCAAAATTTCAAAATTACTTTTCCATTGATATAGAAAAATATTTTTATTTGTTAATTAGAAAATTACACAATTACAAACTTACAATTCACTACAAATTAGATATTTGGGTTTACTTATCTAACCATATCACACAAACTTCAGCCCTAAAAATAATAAATTAATGACAAAATGTTAATAATTTTTTATATTACTAATTTGCTAATTTTATTATATTTTAACCCAAAAAAAAGTAGTAAAAAGGGAGATAGGGCACTTGAACTCACAACCATATAATATCACATGGTTGCCCAGTTACCATATAAGCTAAAGGATATATATATGAACATAGGTATTGGTTAATGTCTAAAAATTAGTATGGTCCATGAATTTAATGTAGTGAACATTTTCATTTCAAAAGAAATGTGATCGTAGCTTTCATTTACAAGAATTTCATGCCATGATCTTAAATGACTAAAACGAAGCGTATTTTCTTAACACCCGTTTGCCACTAAACTCGACAATTTATGATGTTTGATTAGAGAAAAAAGAAGCACATATTCAAATTGGTTTGTATGTTTAGACTTATACATCCACCATCTACCGCATATTATTGTTGGCTTCACAAATTGCTTACAAACGAAAAATTTCCAAAAAAAAAAAAAAAAAACTGATGTCAAAACACAGAGATAATTTTTTGTTAATCACTTTTTTTTTTAATAGCAGTTGCGAATCATTGTTTAAAACGACAAAAAAATACCACTAACATTGAGACATTGTTATTTAAATTATTCCAAACTTAATAAAAACAAATAACATATTAATTAAAAATATCATAATTAAACTGGTTCTTCTTTAACAATCATATGGTGTTGAAAAGCTTCAGGGTCGCTTGCTGTGTTGTCATTGCCTCCACCTTGCTCTACAACTCTCTCTTCGGGCTGGATGTTGTGAGATTCCTCATGGCTCATTTGGTTTGTTTTACATAATCTTTTTTTGTTCCTCGCTTTGTATCTCTTAAACTTTTCATCGATGGTCTCATTCTTGTAATGAACCGAGGACATATGCGCAGCAAACTTTTGTGAAGTGTCGAACACATTGTTACATTTGGGACATGTATATGGACCATATTTCTTATATGGTAAACTATGTGTTCGACCATCATATTCACCACTTTCTTCAGAATCAAAACCTTCAAAGTTTTCTTCGAAATACCTGGTTGATCTACATCGTTTCTTCACTGGTCGACGATTGGAGACATGTTGGTCATGGTGGTGTTCCGGTGAAAAAGAAAACCTATTAGGCTGCCTTGGATACACAGAAGTTTGATGTGGAAAAACAGTACGTAGAGGTGTTGGATTCAAGATCTCGCACTGTTTCTCAACAAAATTTGTAGGGTAAAAAGAAGAATTGAAGATGTTGTGATTCATGGCACGACGATATGCATTTTGGCTAGTGACCAAATTATGGGTTGGAATAATAGCGGAATACCTATTTGTGATAGTTTGAGTGACAGAGATTTGAGAAAGATGAGGATTATTAGGGACTTGAGTTATGCAAGGCATCTCGAAACGAGACACCATGTTTTGCCTCATTTGATAAGCCACTTGTGGATTATTGAGACCAAAAGAAGATGAAGAGAGAGACGAAGAAGAAAATAAACCATGATGGTTTGTGTGGCCAGAAGTAATGAATCTTGACTCAACCATCTTAGACTCGTAATTCCTAAAGTTGGAATTCATTTCGATGGGAGTAAACCTACGATTGTTCATAGTATCATCACCATAAGAGTTTAAACCATTTGGAAATGAATTCATTTTGAAAGTCAAGAAGAGTGTATGTTAAACTTTTTAACTATGTCACCTTTTATAATGGTACGTGCATATCAATAAATCAAAAGTAGAAATTCATTATATATATATAAAAAAAAAATTGAACACGAAAGGAAGATATCTAGTCCAAAAACCATTATTTTTGGATTTTTGTAAATATTTTGATGCACATAATCTTTGATGATTTACTTTACTTTTTATTTACAGAAAAAAACTTTTATACGTATGGTAACATTTAGAAAAATTAAAAATTATAAAATATCTTTTGATTGATGTAGTGATCTGGCTAATTTTATCTTGCAAATTACCAGGAGAGCCAAGATTTGTTTCCATGTTATACACTTATTTAGTTATTTTATATTACACTAAATTTTGCATTAAATCACCAATTTTTGGATCATAATAATAATATCTTAAACAGGCTAGCTAAGGTGTAATGCTTTTCTTTTTTAAAAAACAACAATACAAAAATTTCAGAAATACTTTTGCTGCTAAATAGAATTAAATCAATTCTTGTAAGCACATTTCTATATTTCTAAAATTTTAGGTAAAATTCACTCTTAGGAAGTATTTGGATTATGGTATGATATATTAACATGTAATCTTATCAATGGATGTAAATCTAGTTGTAGCTTAACTGTAGTGTCACACAATTTGGGTTTATCTAAAGATTAAAGTTAAAGATTATTTTTTTAAAACATAAAGATTTGAGGTTCCTTTTAAAGACTTTTCCTATATACGATTTATTTTGTATATACTTTACATAGATTCATGATTACTAGCAATGATAAAGTATAACATATTAGATTAAATCCACCAGTATGTCGAGATTTGTTTCAATATATATTTAATACTGACCATCAACATTTTTTTAGATGAAATAATTCTTCAGTGAAATATATCAAAGTTTCATATATATTATTTAATTTGGAAAACTATTTTGTATTGCTAATAGAAATTTTATACAGAAATATACTTATATATCAAATTTTCTAAGTATTAGATATAATGCATCAAATCAAATGAAAAATTAGAATAAAAACTAGCATTTTTAATGCTATATACTGTAATAGATGTTGAAATAATAAGTATCACTTTTTAACACCTCATAGTTATATAATAAATTAAAAAATTTGGGAAATGAAAAATGAAAAAATATGAAAGTAAATTATGATTGGATTAAAAATTTAATACGTATTATTTTCTTATGGGATATGTTTTAATGCATAGAAGTATAATATTAAAAATAGTATATTACATCAAATTAAGTTAAAAATTAATAAAATTACAAGTTAAACTATTTAAGTGGGTGAAATTTCTTTATAACATACTAGAAACTAGAAAGCATGAAAAGATATATATATATATATATATATATATATATATATATATATATATATATACTGCTGGATTTTTTTTAATTGATTAATGTCTATCTGTAGCAGTGAAAATAATGTGTATTAGGTAGTAACATATTTTATAATAGGTTGAAAATATCTGTTTATAAGTTTTAAAATATATATCTATTTAATGTTGAAAATGGTTTAACAGCCTGGAGAAAACCTTCAGTAATTTGTCCACTTTAGTTTGCCAACCGTTGAGGAAAAACCAAAGTAATACACTGAGAGTCAAACTAGAAAAAGACTCTTGTCTTTTTGGTATCCAGCATCCAATCATGGTTTGACTCAACCAAATTTAAACTAATTGTTATGTTTTGTTTTTGTCAGTCATATATATATTTAAATTATTTTTTGCCCATAATCAGCCTATTTTATTGCTTTTTATTATAACTTTCTTTGTCAAACATATTTTATTGCTTTTCAATAATTCTTATGACTGAAATTATAATAATGATCAGCAAACCAGATAATATCATAATTGTCTGTCTAAGAGGTGACGCATGAGAAATATTAAATGATAACAATTTGTGGTGAAATTATGAGTATTTCTCTAGTAATTGCTTGGAAACCATGGAACTCCAATTAGACATGACCACGGTTACGGTTAATGCGGTTATGGTTAATTAACCACCGGTTAACGGTTATAATTTTTTAACCATAACCTTAATCATTATATATACGGTTAAGACGGTTACGGTTATATACGGTTACGGTTAATTATGGTTACGGTTAAATACGGTTACGGTTATTTGATGATTATTATAATATTAATATTAGAGATAAAATTTTATGAAATATTATTTATTTTACAAGTAAAAAATATATGTGATTTCAATTATTTATAGTGAATTAGTTAAATCTGGGTATTGTATACATTTATAATATAATTTATTTTAAAAATTTAAATATGCGGTTAACCGAGCGCTTAACCGTACGGTTAACCGACGATTAATTACGGTTAATTATGGTTACGGTTAATTAACGGTTACGGTTATTATTATTTTTTAACCGTAACTAATTTACTTTTACGGTTAACGGTTACAATTTTTAACCGTTTTATACGGTTACGGTTGATAAACGGTTCGGTTACGGTTAAAAATACGGTTAAGGTTAGCTTTTGGTCATGTCTAACTCCAATGAGACAATACTGTTTTCTAAATATATATTTTTTTTTGTAAGAACTGTTTTCTAAATATGCATTGAACATTACCACCAAAGGGCAGTATCTCCAATTATATACACACTCGAGATTTTGTTCACCAGCACGATTTTCATGAAATTTCTTTTATATTTAAAAATTGAGTTGAAAATCCACGTAAATTATGAAATTGTAAAACAACATATCTTTTTGAAAAATTTAGTAGCCAATTTGTATATAATAGAAAAATGATTTGATAGCGTTCAATTATACGCCATAAAAACTTTTCTAGTTCAATGTTAAATCCATTTTATATCAATGTAATAATAATAAAAAAATTGTTAGCATGCATTTATACTTTTTTTTTTTCAAATATCCTCAATATAAGATATTTTATAAGACGAATTTTTATTTTATTTTATTGATGCAAGTATTAAATTGACAAAGAAGTTCAAAAGCCAAAGTTTCACGTAGTCAACATCACTACCACTTTCATTACTCCCCTAAATAATTTTTTGGATTAAAGTGTTTTTAAGAGAACTCATTGCATTTGCTACGTTAGATATATATTTACCGATGATATAAAGCTATAAATGTGACTAACACATACATTTTTTTTTTTGGTTTCAAACACATACAATGAAGTTCCTTAATACACACATAAATGTATCGTAGCAAATGTAAGGACTACACCACGAATCTGGAAACTTTTGTTTGGCTATTTGTACACACGCATACATATTACTTACACATTTGTGGAAATGAGTGTGTGTGACTGTGTCTGCATGAATAAAACACATGTACCTTAAATGATGTAAAAATGTACAGTAGATCTATCAATTGTACATATATGGAGACATATACCCCATCGACGGGTCATTAGCTCTGAAGTTGATTAGTCGGTCCAAATATAAACCTGATCATCATGAAATTCATATATGTGTGTGTGTGTCCTATTAATTAAAGATTTATTCATGCATGCAAGTGTCAATCAAAAGTGGTACGAATGAATAATTATGAAGGGGTTCTTTTGGCACTTTACTAAATGTAATAATGAAAACAACATTGGCAAGTCAACTCGTGATGATAAAAAATTTTGGTAATTGGAATTTCGCAAAAATGAGTTTTTGTTTTTTTGTCACTTTATAATCAGACAGTTCCATATAGTTCACTGGTCCGTCCAATGCAGCCTCCTCGACTAATATGTCTTCTTTCTTTTATCCGTGTAATATCACCACACCACTTGGGCACTCTTTTTTTACTTTTCACTTTTGAAATTCATGATAAATTTACGAAAATATAATTAGACGAATGATCAAATCAAGGAACATGCTGATGATTTTCGTTAATGTTTTTTGTTTTTGTCAACTCAACACAAAGTTCTGGATTTTGAATATTTGCACTTCTCGTGAGAATTACGAAAGGTAATATATAAATATAAATAAATATTATATATATATATATATATATTTTTTATGTTTGGACTGGGCATTTACTAAGAACTTCGAGTCATTTTGACCACTCTAAAACTACAAAAAGAATCAAAAGGGAAGACAGATACTTTAGCAGCACACCTTATTTGTTAAAACTTCACATTTAAAATTGCTGAAAATTACGTATATATTTGACAATAAAAGATGGTGGGGTGATGAAAAAATAATATGAAATCCAATCAAATCAAAGTGATAAAATCAAGAGTTTGAGCTTTTCCACCCAACGATTTTAGTTACGGTTATTATGAACACAAATTCTGATAACAATCTTGATTTCAGTATAAGATTTATTATGACCCCGATTATAATTAGAAAACATAGTGAGGTCCTCATAAAAACCAAAATAAACATAAGAATCAAGAGCGGTCACATAAACTTGATTCTTTGAACAGTCATGTATTTGTTGTAATTTAATTTTCATCAAAACGAAACGCGAATAATAATAAGAACAAAAATAAAATAAAAAAGTAGATCGGAGTAATTGGAAATCTAATATTTTCAAACAGGCACAATGAATATGCATGCATGTCAATCATGTTGACTTCTCCACACCCATAGCTTTCGTAACAAAATGAAATAATAAAAAATAAAATTATTGGTTCTAATAAAAATAATAATAATTGATAGGGTGAGTCCAAAACTCCAAATCCAAGTCTCTTATTAAAAGGGCACAAATTCAACCACTCCTCCATAAACACAAAAGGTCCATCCTAAAAAGAGCAAGTAAGAGATAACAGTTTCTCTCCTTTTCTCTTTATCAAACTTCACCACACTAACGAGAGAAATGGGGAGAGCTCCATGTTGCGACAAGACAAAAGTGAAGCGAGGGCCTTGGTCCCCTGAGGAAGACTCTAAGCTTAGAGATTACATTGAGAAGTATGGAAATGGTGGAAATTGGATCTCTCTCCCTCTCAAAGCCGGTAAGTTCATTAACGTGTTATTAGAACCAATTTCCTAGTTCATCATTTACGAGCTTTTATTTCCTCGTACAAGAGCTTATATGCCATTATCTATTGTTCTTGTGGTTTAAGGTTTGAGGAGATGTGGGAAGAGTTGTAGATTGAGGTGGCTTAACTATTTGAGACCAAACATAAAACATGGTGACTTCTCTGAGGAAGAAGACATGATCATTTTTAGCCTCTTTGCCGCCATTGGAAGCAGGTTCTCTATTTAAGTTTTTGTTTCAACTACTCTCTGATAATAATTAAGAAGCTAATTATATTAAGACGATCCTCAGTAAAAATACAGAACTTATATCCGTTTGTTGTCCACTTGGTTATGAAGGTCCCTTGAATAGTTATCTACTAAAATAGGTTGGAAGAAAATAGTATTTCATTCTCCTTAAATTAATTTTATTAAAAGTTATTTTCTCCTAAAACTATCGAATTGATGTGTAATTTGGAACTAATAATCAAAGTCTTTCTAAACGTGCTTATAATTTTATTCATTATTTTAGTCAAAACCATGAGCAACTTACATTCATCTAGATTGCAACATTTTTCTCCGACATTAATTACTAATATGCATGTATTGATCAAACTTGTAGGTGGTCAATAATAGCAGCTCATCTACCAGGAAGAACAGACAATGACATCAAGAACTATTGGAATACAAAGCTAAGGAAGAAGCTCTTGTCTTCTTCTTCTTCGTCTTCCTCCTCTCACTCATCATCAGCCATGGCTTCTCCTTATCTAAACCCTAATTCTCAGGATGTGAAAAGATCATTAACCCCATCAGTAACAATCCCATCTTCTTCTTATAATCCCTATGCTGAAAACCCTAATCAAGACCCAACAAAATACCTCATCTCCAACATCAATGGCTTTGAAGCTGACGACAAACAGATCTTTCCCTATAGTAACCTTAATTATCCTCAAGATCTCTCTCTCTCGGACAGCAACAACAACATCTCTGGCGCAAGTGGTTTCTTGCTCAACCACAATATGTGTGATCACTACAACAACCATACCAGTTTCTCTTCAGACGTTAATGGAAAGAGGTCAGAGACTATGATAAAGCAAGAAGAGATGATGATGATGATGATGATAGACCACCACATTGACCAGAGGACAAAAGGTTACAATGGGGATTCCACACAAGGTTATTATAATTACTACAATGGGCATGGGGATTTGAAGCAAATGATTAGTGGAACAGGCACTAATTCTAACATAAACATGGGTGGGTCAGGTTCATCTTCTAGTTCGATAAGCAACCTAGCTGAGAACAAAAGCAGTAGTAGCCTCCTACAACACAAGTGCTTGCCCTATTTCTACTCCTAGTTCTTTTAGACTCTCTTGTCTTGTTATATAAATATATCTTGGACTGACTGTTAGTAATATCAAAGATTTGATGGGGTATGGGAGGTGAGAGAGAGAAAGACTATGATCAGTTTTATGGGATTTTGTGTTTTGTTTATTATTGTCTCTTTATTGAATTTCTAGTTAAGAAGAGACAATGGGAGATTTGATTTGATGAAACTCAAAAGGATGAATTTATGGTTGAAGAGTAGATCTTCTTTTTTGTCGAGTATATCAGCTTTTCGTTAAAACTTGGAACAAAGTATGTGATCTAACACACACACACGCCCACATGCCACACACGAACATATATAGCATGTTATTGTTTCTAAAATTAGATGAGACTATTCGCATTTTATGTATATAGGCTTATATATTATAGTAAAGAAAAATCTGATAGTAAAACACTCATCTACATTTTCTATCATGGATTTGAATTCCTAAAAGACAAACACAATTGAAACATCGTATATTGTTACACTATTATGAACATATTTCAAATGTTAATTGAAGAAAATAATTAACATACTACATGAAACTACCAAAGTACATCCATGTAATTTATAAATATAAATTCAAAACTACATTAATATAATAAGTATGAAAAGATAGGTCCCGAATGGTAACTGCAGAAGAAATACGGTGCGGTTTAAATAGTAACGAAAATATATATATATATATATATATATATAGAAATGTAGAAATTTTAACATTATTGCGAAGCAGTTTTGTAGTACGATATAGTTAGTATTCGGAACCTTAGTTTTAAAATATTAGTTGATTTTTCTGATAGTAATTATTTATATAAAATTGAGGTTAAATTAATTTGTTAGACGTTGTATGGAGAGAGAGAAGCAGAGAACAAAGGGATTGTGTATAAAAGTCATCACTTTTGGTCAGTGACTCGAGAGCGGCCAGGAGAAGCAAATTGATTGATGGGAATACATACACTATTCATCTGTTTCAATTGACATTTATACCCTTCCCAGATTTCTTCATCTTATTCTTTAACAAAAATAAAATAAATAACGATAGAAATAGAAAAATATGAATAATAAATACGTTAGGGACAATAATGTTAACGTAGGTACATTGGCTAGTAAAGTATGTAAAAAATATATACTGTATACAGATATAGTTTAATACTAATACGTAAATGTGCTTTTCTTTAACAGTGGAATATGATATGTGAGAAAATTTTGAAACAAATTGAAAATTGAAACTAACTTTGAGTAAAGGACCGTTAGTTTTAGGTGAGATCACTTTTTCATGGACCGAGATATTAAGATCCGGCCTATGAAAGAAATGGGCCTGTAGGCCCGTTGTATGAATATTGTTCACCATACTGGCACAGTCCATTATAGCAAATCATTTCTTGAAAATCAAAAGTCGTAATGTAAAACTAACATCATTTTTTTTTTTTTTGCAACCGATGCTAAAGATCTAGATTGGAAATCAATAGTCTTTAACATTCAATTTGGATTCTGGAAATGTGCGGATATAATCTGTAAGGTTGGAAATTGATATAATACATTTCTGCAACATCATTTAGCTAATTTAATGATATAGTTTCTATAAACTAAATCAATGTATACTGTTTGACATTTAGTTAGGTTTTAATTAATTATAAGATAATACCATCATCAGCCTTGTGTTACTATTTTCAGCCTTGTGCCGCGTGTACAGATTACTACATATCCACTACAATTCTTTTGCATTTTATGATTTAGTTTTTGATTAATCGAAAAAAGTAAATGTCGTAGGTACTCATGCATAAAGGCTGAACAAAACATTAAGCTATAACCTCACTCGACAGCATTGGACATTTTAGTTATCCACAACTCACCTACCTATGCGCAAACATACACGTGATCACTGATGCTAATCTCTTCTTGTTGTGCCAAAAGGAAATATACTATTCCATCTGTTTTATTTATAGGAAACCTTCATCGACGATTGTTTTATTTTGTATATATCCCTTCTAGAAAACAGAACATATTCATTATTGTACAATCTACGATCCACCTAAAGCATTTTATCCAAGTTCTCACTTCTTTACCAACACCATGTCATCACTCTCTGAATCCCAATCTTATACACAATATTATTGACATGAAATATATTTGAGTTTCAATATCAGACAATAACATTATATCTGCGACACTGTAGTAGTCTCCTTAATATTAAATTTAACCTGTGAGAAAAAAAAACGCTTAACATGTGGCATACATACTAGCTAGGATATAAATAAAAACTAGTGAGAGGCAGAAAATGTCGTATAATAGTGATGTTAGTGATGTATTTTTTTAATGTATTATATATGATAAGAATAGTTATAGCATCCATTTGGAGAAAATAGAAAAAGAAGAATTGAATCCTAACATAATGGATCATCGTGTAAGCGTCAACAGTATATGAAAACGTGGAAAATGTTATATGGGACTAATTTTTGCTTTTCTTTCGTTTTGGCAGAAAGTTTTCATTATTTTTTTTATCTTTTTATTTTTATTTATTTTTTTATAGAAAGTTTTCATTATATATTGTAAACTTTACTATAAGATAATTACTAGAGAATTTAACTATATCGTAAACTACGTACAAATATCGGCATATGCGAAATGCGATATATATCACCTACCTAGAGGTGCATTATTCCACGTGTGATTTTATGTCCTTTAGATGTATTGACCATATAAATCAGTTATTTTGATTTATTAGTAATATTACACCAATATCTTCTATCCGAATGTTGATAGATCAATAACACAAACATAAATTATTATGCTACAAATTGGAATAATTTTATTCCTTTTTCGAAAAATATTGTAATAAAAAATATCTATTATTGATGTAATTGTGAATTTCACAATTCGATTATCTGGTTGCCCATTTCTTTATATATAAATCAATAAAACTAAAAATAAAATTGAAAACCTCGTTTAACTGCAACCAGTCCAACCAGCCATCTATAGTAATAATGCGGAGATGGTTTCCCACGTCCGGCTTTTAAAAAATTGACCCATTTAACGTTCTTTGATTTGATTACCAAACGCAAAATGTAATTTGAAACATATTCTACTTTTAACTACAATAGCTATAAGAAACAAAACTAGGGATAAGCTTAATTAAGTCACATTCCGCTAAATCAGATATTTCTTTTTTTGACATCCAAAAATGTTTAGAAATATCTATACTTCCAATCAAAATAAATAATCGTTCTACCTATAAATATAGATAATTTTTATATTGTACTCCATCTCCCATTCAAAACAGTTTCCTCACTACCCAAATCAAAATCTTTCAGTCTTTCTCTCCTACGTCTAAACCAAAATTATGGCTTCCTCACTTCTGACATCTTCGGGTATAATCCATAACACCGGTAGTTCTACTGTGGTTAATGCCGGGTCCGTGCTACCCCTTCGGTCTTTTATGCACTCTCTCCGCCTGACTCGACCGTACAATAAGCAGCCTGCCTTTTCCATCTCATGTTGCTCCTCCGAGTCCATAAAGACTGCTGCAACTAATGCTACTGGCCTCAAACCCGTTGTGGAACGGAGGCCAGAGTACATACCGAACAAGCTTCCCGACAAGAACTATGTGCGTGTATTCGATACGACGCTCCGTGATGGTGAACAAGCTCCCGGTGGATCCCTTACTCCTCCTCAGAAGCTAGAGATTGCCAGGCAGCTCGCTAAACTCCGAGTAGACATCATGGAAGTCGGTTTTCCCGGGTCGTCTGAAGAAGAGCTAGAAACCGTTAAGACCATCGCCAAGACCGTGGGAAATGAGGTAAGTTCCCAAATATGAATATCAGAAATAAGAAGTGACTATAGTACTAGTATGTAAAATAAACTATTGTATTGCTATTTCGCTTAGGTGGATGAGGAAACAGGCTACGTCCCGGTGATATGTGCCATTGCACGAAGCAAAAATAAAGATATTGAGGCCGCTTGGGAGGCAGTAAAGTACGCGAAGAGACCGAGGATACTCATATTCACATCTACTAGTGACATTCACATGAAATATAAGTTGAAGAAGACTAAAGAAGAAGTGATTGAGATGGCTGCCAGTAGTGTTAGGTTCGCTAAAAGCTTGGGCTTCAATGACATTCAACTTGGTTGTGAAGATGGTGGCAGGTCCAAATCTTTAAACCTTATATTGTATTAATTTTTAGTATTAATTCCTATGTTAGCTTTGACGTCTAGGTTCATTCTTTTTAATAATAGTTCATATCAAAATGTATTTGCTTTCCAACTTAAAACAGTTTTCACATGAGAAAAATCACGTAAATTAGACACAGGAAAAAGTCTAGATCATAATGTAAAAGGCGTTTTTAGTTGTTTAGTTCTAGATATAGTAAGGATTTTGTGTGACTTGTGACATTTACATATGCAACATTGCATGTCATATATTGATTTTAAAATACTAGATTAACTCAGGTCGGACAAGGACTTTCTATGCAAAATTCTAGGCGAATCAATCAAAGCGGGTGCTACTGTGGTGAACGTCGCAGATACTGTTGGGATCAACATGCCACATGAATACGGAGAACTCGTGACCTATCTCAAAGCAAACACTCCTGGAATTAACGATATTGTCTTCAGTGTTCATTGTCACAACGACCTTGGTCTTGCTACAGCTAACTCAATCGCCGTACGGAACTATCTAGCTCTCTTTTTTTTTTTTGGTGCCAGTGTCAGAGATACATTTTCATTTATTTACAAATATATACTCTCAATGAGATGATAATTAATCTCTACATATAAAAAATGATTTTACATGAGCACATGTATATAGGGTATACGTGCGGGAGCTAGACAAGTCGAAGTAACAATAAACGGAATTGGTGAAAGAAGTGGGAATGCGTCGCTAGAAGAGGTATCATCATCATCATCATAATCACACACTAATTATCATGGTCATCATAAAAATAAAAATCAATGTTATGTAGGTGGTGATGGCTATGAAATGTCGAGGAGCATATGTACTGGATGGTGTTTACACAGGATTAGACACCCGGGAAATTATGGCTACAAGCAAGATGGTAAAAACTTTCTTTATACACATGTTATAGATATATAATATTTTTTTTTCAAAAAAAGATAATGATGCTAGTTATTATGGTCTTAATAAGTATTAACAAGGTTGTACTGTATATGTAAATTATTGCGCAGGTTCAAGAGTATACCGGGTTGTATGTTCAACCACATAAACCTATAGTTGGAGCCAACTGTTTTGTTCATGAAAGCGGCATCCACCAGGTTCAGTTTTATAAAACATGGATTAAGATTCTGTATAAACTATTCTACATTTATCTTTCAAGTCCCTTTAAGCAACACTAATTTAATATTCTACATGTAACTAACTGAAATAAGTATTAATGTTGTATCAAAACTTAAAAGAAACAAAAAAACTCGACGAATATGCATTGATCAAATAAAAATAAATCGAAAGAACCATATACTGTAATATATATTCATACATATATATATATATATATATATATAGCTATATGTGACATGATGATTGAATTGATTAACATGATGATTGTTCTAATTAATATTTCGCAGGATGGAATATTGAAAAATCGGAGTACGTATGAGATCTTATCACCAGAAGATGTCGGGGTCGTTAAATCTCAAAATTCCGGCATTGTTCTTGGAAAACTTAGGTTATTATCCTATATTTTAAAATATAAATTTTTAGCACCACGTTTGTAATTTTCTTCTTATTTGTTTATCTATTTATTAATGTGCAGTGGACGTCATGCAGTGAAAGAGCGGCTGAAAGAGGTATATATTCCCAATGTGATTTCGTAATATCATTCATCTTTAGCTATACAATGATCACATGCATATACACACATATGCAATAACTGTTTGAACCAGATGACACTTCTTATACATAAATTTGATAAGTCATACCTAAGTGTTTTATTTTCTATATATTCTCAGTTGGGATATGAACTCGATGATCAGAAATTGAACGACGTCTTCTCACGGTTCAGGGATTTAACCAAGCATAAAAAGGTTAATTTTCATGGCCATGCATTACAAACTTGATTTTATTCTTTTCGAAAGAACAAAAAAAAACAAACCTTTAACACTTAACTGGTTTCAATTTTTGTTATTATTTACAGAGAATCACGGATGCTGATATGAAGGCATTAGTAACTTCTAGAAATGAAATTTCTATGGAGAAATTAAACGGCGCTAATGGTAATATATCAAACAGCTATATACCAGTTCCTCAGGTTTCCCTTTAATATGCATAGATGTATTAACACTTTGTATGTTTGTAAAATTACTGGCAATATCAAGTTCCATTTGATAGGCCATGCACGTGTCTTGTTGTAATGAATAAAAACCAGTTATTTTTCTTAATATTTGATTACCGTATATTATTAACTCGTTTTTTTTTAATTATATGCAATAAATAAATTCAGAAAATATTCAAATAACTCGTATTTGATCTCTCTGATTCAAATAAAACATTGCTTTAAGATTATTTTCTATATTGAATGTCAAATTTAATATACATTGGATGACAAAACCAAATTTGGACAGAGATTAGAAAAAGAGAATAGAATCACCCACAAGTAAAATTATGCAAAAAAACCACCTACGTACCACCAACCTGGTGATGCAAACATGTAACCCATCTGCCGAACTGAAGTTGCAAGAATCCACGTGCTCTTTTTGCTCTCTTTCTATTTAAAAGAAAAAACAAAACATAATTATATTGCAAAACTATATATATGAAGGAAGGTCTGGTCTTCTCATTAAAAATCAATTCAATTTTCGAATTTACCACTGCAAAATAATCAAAATCCCTTGATCAAAGTATCATTCTAAGCAACGTCATTTAAATATTTTTAAATACAAAAACAGTTTTCTTCTGTGAAGCAAATTTTTTTTTTAAAAAATAAACTTTTTTGCAATATAAGAGTTAATATTGCATAATCACTTCGTTTATTCTATTAACAAGTGAACGCATTTATACATACAAAGACAAGTATGTTAAGGTGTTCAACAAAAAAAAACAAAAACGTACATGTAGGTTTTGAGAAACCCTAATCAACCATATATCATACGAGAATTAGGTTAAAAGACCTAAAAAAAGCAGCCTAGCTAATATATATGTTCAGCTCTCAATTGGGACAAGGAACTTATGGGATATCTCACCATTGATGACCACAGTCACAAGCAACAACATACTGACTTTTTTTAAACGATCAATGATGCATATTAGGTTAAACTTATTACAAGTGATGAATGATAATCAAAAATCAAACACTCACACGCAACAAGCATTTGAATAACAATAAGTGTAGCTACCGGAGTCAATTATACAGTTTACGAATCATTTCTTTTACTAAGTTTTCGTCATTTCACAATATATGTATCGAGGACAACCGCATGCATCCACGGGTTCACACAAAATTCATTTTTCCTCTTATCACCGACCAATATATTCATAAGATTATAACGTCAAGTTGAACATTAGTTGAGAAAGTTAAAAAAATTCTCAACAAATGACAAAACTTTACGACTAAACATGATTGGTTACAATAATTTTATAATTGATCTTATTGGTGTTCCACATGCAAATTGAATTTATTTTTTTCAAATACTTCCGGATCAACTTCGTTCAATCATATGTTTAAAATATTAAGTCGAGAAAACTATTACATGTGCCCTTTTCTTATAAAGAGAATGATAATTAAGATAAGAAACGTGAGAGTATAAAAATGTCTTTTGGAAGAAAAATAATAGTTTACGAGAAAACCTCATATATATTATGGTAGACAAGTTGCATTATTGGAATTATAGCTTCTTAATGGAGATTAGCGTCTGTGATATGTCAGTGACACCTACCTGGAGGTATCACGTGATTAATTCATCCCAATTTGTATTTTATTTGCATTTAATCTGTGATCAATAAACAGAAATCCATTAACATCTTTCCACGTTTTATTTTTCTTTCACTTGGTTGAATCCATATATAAACTAATCAAATATTTAAAAAAAAAATAATTACCAATTCAGAAAATAAAATTAAAGACATGACTAAGATACTACAAATGTTACAAATATAAAACTAAGCGTATATATGAATTAATAACTAAAAAATAAATCAGTTAATATTTAAAGAATATATAATTATGTATTGGGTACGTGGGTTCTTAAAAAATAATTATAATTGATATCAAAATGAGTAGGATTTGTATATTTCTTACTTTTACAATATAAAAATCAAATTTACCTATTTTCTTGTCGATAAAAATCGTTTAAACTAAAATAATTTGAAAATCCAAACTGGAGGTACCTAATGTAAATAATAGTGTTATTCGGAAAAGTGATAGACTATCCTTCTTAGAACTTCTAGCTAGTGTGTGGGAATGTAAGGAAATAAAAATAAAATATGGCTAAAAAATAAAAAACAAAAATTCGTGACTTGTAGTCTTGTACATGGACTTATATATGTCACCACCAACGGAGACTAAATTAAAGATTATATACTGGCTTTTATTTTCATGAAAATCATCCAAGTGCGTCCAAAATGTAAATTAATATACGAATGTTGCCATGTTGGTCTAGTCGGACTCATTAGCTTGAACTGATTCAGCCGACAAAAAAAAAAAAAAAAAAAAAAAGCTTGAACTGATTCCATGCGGGAGTTTCAATTTCTAATAACTTAAAGACTTCTCGTGGATATGAATTGTGGTTAGAAGAATAATATAATGTTATTCAGTTATATATTTTTAGAATTCGGTGTTATATCTGTTAGATTATGCATATATGTCTATGAAAATTTACAGGCATTGTATTTTTTTTTTAGGGAAAATTCATCTGAAATATATTAGGTAATGATTTTTCACTGAATTTAAATTATTTTATAAGTTCTTTTTAGATAAAATACAAAAAAAAAAAAAATCTCAAGGCTTTAATTTTAGTGAAATTTCACAGTATTTTTTAACAAATCATAACAGAATTCTGAATTAATATTTAATCTTCAATTTCATATCAAAACATACAAAATATCTGGTTGAATACATTTCGTTTACGGTTATGAAGTATCATCTTTATTATATACTTTAATTGGTTTATTTTATGTATATGCATACCGTTCTAAAATTTATATAATTAGTTTAGTTAACTTTTTATATATGCAATTAATGAGTAAATGCATGTCAACTTTTCATATAAATAATATAGAGTTAATGTATGGTTTATATTTTTAACCATTGTATACAGCCTTTAAAAAAAAATAACTAAACGATTACTATAATAAGAATTAGTTTAAAGCTTTTGGACACCCAAGTGGTCGTCCCCTCAATCAAAAGTTTACAAATCATACAAAAAAATAATTTGATCTACCTATAAATATAGCTAGCTATTATATTCTACATTTAAAAGCAAATCAATTTCCTCATTCTCTATATATCCTCCAAATCAAATTAAAATATCAATCGTTTGCTCTCCCATACGTTTCTTTATAGTTATGGCTTCGTTACTTCTCAAATCTTCTACCATGATCATCACCATCAGTCCTACCATGGTTGTCCGGTCAGTGTTACCCTTTGGATCTTATCTGCCCTCTATCCGCCTGACCCGTCCATGTAACAAGTCAAAATTGTTCGTTTTATGTAACTCCTCTGAGTCCAAAAAGGCGGCCACTAGTGCAACTGACCTCAAATCCATCGTGGAACGGTGTCCTGAGTACATACCGAACAAGCTCCCGGACACGAACTATGTACGTATATTAGACACGACGCTTCGTGACGGTGAACAATCTCCCGGTGCAGCTCTTACTCCACCACAAAAGCTAGAGATAGCCCGCCAGCTCGTTAAACTCCGAGTAGATATCATGGAAGTCGGTTTTCCTGTGTCGTCTGAAGAAGAGTTCGAAACCATTAAAACTATCGCCAAGACTGTGGGGAACGAGGTCGTTTCTTCATTTCCCTCACATAAAATTATAATATAATGGTTTATGATCAAGCTATACATATATATATATAGTTTATTATTCTTTTGTGACAAATGATAAAATTAGTGTACTAGTTAAGTGTTAAAGAACTCACATCAGAAATAAGTTATTAATAAAGATATACAAGGAAAATAAACTAATATATTATTGTCTTTGCTTAGGTGGATGAGGAAACCGGTTACGTCCCGGTGATAGCCGCCCTTGCACGATGCAAAAAAGGTGACATCGATGCGGCTTGGGAGGCGGTGAAGTACGCGAAGAGGCCGAGGGTAACCTTGTTCACATCTACAAGTGACATCCACATGAAACATAAGTTGAAAAAGACTAAAGAGGAATTGATCGAGATAACCGTGAGTAGTATTAAGTACGCTAAAAGCTTGGGCTTCACTGACATCCAAATTGGCTGCGAAGATGGTGGCAGGTGCATATATCTATCTATATACAACCTTAATATATCTCGATTGTTTCAAAGTCTTTGTTAATAAGTTATAACCTTAAATTGTTTCTGTTTTACGTACTTTTTTATCTTTTACTATAACAAACATTTTTAAAAATATTATTTTCTTTTTCATTTTTCAATGTAAATTCCTTTCTAAAATAAATTTTTACATGTAAACTGCAACAATATAGATCATAACGTTTTGAGCTGTTGGGTTATGAAATTTACAAATTTAATCATGTACGTCATATATAGATTTTAAAATACTATAGTGTGATCATTTAGGTCGGATAAGGATTTTCTATGTAAGATTCTAGGAGAATCGATTAAAGCGGGGGCAACAACGGTGGGATTCGCGGACACGGTCGGGATCAACATGCCCCCAGAATTTGGAGAACTCGTGGCTTATGTCAAAGCGAACACTCCTGGGTCTGATAATGTTGTCTTCGCCATTCATTGCCACAACGACCTTGGTGTTGCTACCGCCAATACAATCTCCGTACGTAATTACTCTCCTTTATTCTGTGTTAAATTGACTAACAAATCGCCTTACAGATTAATAATGTCGAGGTGATCACACAGACATGTCATTAATTTTCACGATAAGATCAATAAGTTTTACAATATATACATAATAGGGTATATGTGCTGGCGCAAGACAAATCGAAGTAACGATCAACGGAATAGGTGAAAGAAGTGGTAATGCACCGCTTGAAGAGGTAATATCGTCGTCATCATCATTAGTACTTTTTTTTTTAATCGTGGCCTTAAACATAATATGATTTTTTTAAAAGACAAAAAAGGTTCAAATATAACACACTTAACTAAACTATTACGTAAGCCCATAACGAACCAGTAACAAAGCCTTTAGTAATTACAAGACATTTAAAATGGATATTGTAGTACTAAAAGGAAAAAAAAAAAAGGCTGAAGAAAATTAAGAAAGGATAAGACACTATACAAACACAGGAAATTGAATCACATGCTTCTTGTGACCCATCAAGAATTTTGAAAGATAACAATCGTACCAAATTTAGGTAAGTAAGTATTTTAAAAGGTGGACAAAAAAGAAAGAAACAGAAGATTCATGTTCTTTATGAAAAGACTGTTATGTATGTATAGGTCGTGATGGCTTTGAAATGTCGAGGAGAATATCAGATGGATGGTGTCTACACAAAAATAAACACACACCAAATTATGGCTACCAGCAAGATGGTAAACTTTTACTATAAAGAAATAATGATACTAACTAATTTTTAGCCTTTATAATAACTGACTAAAATTATATATGTAAATTGTTGAGCAGGTTCAAGAGCATACCGGCATGTATGTTCAACCACATAAGCCCATAGTTGGAGACAACTGTTTTGTTCATGAGAGCGGCATTCACCAGGTTCCGATACTTGTATATATATGCATGTCATAATAAAATCAAGAATTGAGACTAAATAATTTGCTAGTATTTATATGTTTAATGATTGTTCAAACATTTTTGCAGGATGGGATGTTGAAAAATCGAAGTACATATGAGATCTTATCACCAGAAGATATTGGGATCGTAAAATCTTTAAAGTCTGGACTTGTTCTTGGAAAGCTTAGGTAAGTAGTGATGATGTTTCTTAGTTTTAGATTACTATTAAAGTTATACGTACGTACCGTTGTTTAATTAATTTTACTAAACATCATATATCAATCAATGCATGAATATATGCCAGTGGACGTCATGCTGTAAAAGACCGGCTGAAAGAGGTACGTACCCATGTGATTCCCTAATAACTTGATCTTGAATCATAAAAATGATATCATCAGACTTTGTGGAGTTAAATATTTGATTACTCATATATATTTATATGTTTTTGTATATTCTCAGTTGGGATACGAAATCAACGATGAGAAATTAAACGACATCTTCTCACGATTCAAAAACTTAACCAAGCAGAAAAAGGTGTTTCATTTATATACATATATATGCGATATATTCCAAATATTTTATGTTTTGAAATGAAATATTAACACAAATTATACGAATGTATTTTTAAAAATAAAATTTTAGAAAAAAAAAGAATTGTTAAAAAAAAAAAAGTTTTAGAAATGCCGTTACATCCACTAAATTCCAATTGATTTAACTTTTTTCAGAGAATCACGGACGATGATCTGAAGGCATTAGTCGTGAACGTTGATGGAACCGAATCAGAAAAATTAAACAAACTTGTATCAAACCCTCATCAGATTCCCTCTGTGGTCTAACTCTGTGAAGACGTAGTGTATTCATCGAAGATATTATGTTTCTTTTGTTTTATATTGATCAATATCAAGCTTTATTCGATATATATATATATATATATATATATATATATATGTTTGTTGTTGTAATCAATAAATATAGTATTAACTGGGAGTGTTTTCAATCTATCAAATACGTGTTTTTGATGTTTATTATAAACATTTTATTAGACTATCTGTCTTTCGTTCTTCCCTTATTTTATTAAAAGAAAATAATATACAAGAAGGTTGTATCAATACACCATTTATCTATCTTTTTCATTTTCAATTCTTGTTTTTCTTTTACAAAATCATTCTGGTTCTATTTATGTTCTATTTCCTTTTTCATAAAAATAAACAAATTAACTTTGTTTTTGTCCTTATTCCTTATTGCTATATATGTTTTCTGTTCATATCGTATCAATCATTATCCTTCTTCTCTTTTTCTTTTTTTTTTTTTTGGGTGCAAATCTTTCCTCTCACTACTACAATAATTTGTAATTTAGAAACAACCAATCCAGTAGAAAAGAGGACAACTTAGCGAAAATACATATTTTACGTTCAGAATAATAAGTACAACTTGTGATTTCAAATCCGAACACACAACACAGTTTAAACGGGTGTGATATTTCACGAGGTGCATGTAATGTACGCATTAAAGATTACGTATACGTGATTTATATAGGGAATGTATGTCTCCTTACGGATAACAAAGCACTTGAAATCTCAATCATTTTCAAAAACAATACTTGTCTCATCATACAGAATTAAGAGTCGTTCTCTTTCGTGGGATATCGTTTGATAGCTATATATTGATATTGTCGTTCTCTATGTGGGAGACATCAGACATGTTACTTTACATGGAAAATGATTTGTGTTTGTCTTTCAACGATTCAGTGTGGAATAAGATTACAAGCTTTTTTAGCAAACGCATATTGGCTTTCTATTTCCATGTCGAGACAAACTTTTGAATCCACTACAGAACCATTTCCCTAGACGTTCCTTCTACTTGAATGTTGGTGTTGGAATTAGCACCAACGACATACCGGCCTAAACCAATACGGAATCGAATTAAACCAATAAATCGGGGAATCCCGATTTATTGTCCAATTATTGCAAAGTGTGCTTCATTCCTAAAATGGAATACACGACCTCGGATCATTAGGGTTTCGCAAACCCAAATCGAATATTTATGACAATATCTTCCGAAAATCTAAGTAAGAGAAGCATTTATTTTAACCCTAAATCCCTTGTATAAATAGAGAAGATGTCTCTATTCTAGGGCATCGATCATTTAATAACAAAAACCCTAGTTCCTCACTTGTTCTTGAGCAAACCCTAAATCGTTCATTTCTAGGTCAAGTCAATCCTTTTAATCCGTTTCAATTCGAGTTCTTGAGAGATTGTTAAAAGTGAATTTATTCTCCTTTCCTTAATAAATTCATTGTGTGAACCCTTGGTTCAACAATTGGCGCTAGAAGGAGGGGGGGAATTTTTTCCTTTCTAGAAAGCATTTTCAAAAGTAACACTTCTCTCAACTCGGTTAACGAAGCAATCCACCTCGAGATCTCTCAGCAACTCGGCCCTGTTGACTCACGTCCAAACGAGGAGCCCGACGAAGAGCCCCTTACTAACGACTCGACCTTCAACGAAAGGATCGAGGAAGAAGTCCGTCAAATGAATCTCCCGGCACCAGTCGAAACCACCGAGCGTCCTCAAACTGGCGAAGTGGAAGGCAATACGACCGCCCCTCGAAGGTCCGAAGGTCAGCCCACGAACGAGCCACAACTCGCTCAGGTCGCTCCATCGGGTCCACCGGTTCAGCAAACCGTATCCATGGACGACCTGCGCATAGTGTTCGGAAGCATGACGAAAGACATCTACGACCGAATCGCGGCAGCCGACCACCGGATGGATACGATCATGCGTAATCGTACGCCGGAATCTAACGGGCAAGACGTAAGTCTCGACGTCCTCGCCCCCGGTCCGGTCGGAGGATGCACGGTACATCCTCCAGTGCCAGTTGGCCGCTCGTGCGTAAGACCTACGCCAACCGGGACTCGACCCCGAGCATTGGTAACAGCGTCCAGCCAACCTGCGGACGCGCCCAGCTCCGGTCGAAATCGGGATCTGGAAGATCTGTACGCAAGGATAGCCGACATAAACTCTCAGGTCCATCGGGTCTCCAGTTCGGCCCCTGAAATCGACCGTATGTTCGAAGAGACACAGCGAACTCCCTTCACGAGCCGCATCACTCAAGCCCGAATTCCGCATATCAAATTCAGGCTGCCGACGTACGACGGGGATAAGGATCCACGTACCTTTATGACGACGTTCATGGCCGCAGTCACAAAAGCACACTTCTCCGACGAGGAGAAGGATACAGGGCATTGCCAGTTATTCGTCGAAAGTCTGACCGGCAATGCACTCACCTGGTTTTCTCGGATTAGCCCGAATTCGATCGATAACTTCGCCCAACGTTGGGAAGCTTTCCTCCGGCATTACCGACATTTCATACAACCCGGAGCATCCAGCATCGATCTCTGGGACACAACTCAGGAAGTCGGCGAAACTCTGCAGCAGTACTTGGTGCGATTCAAGAATTTGCTGGCCAAAGTATCAGTCCCAGAGGATGCCGCTTTGGCCGCATTCCGCAAGGGGCTCGTTCCAGGATCGTCCCTGCAAAAAGACTTGGCCATCCGTGAGCCGAAAGATCTCGACGACGCGCTATATCGTGCGTCCAGATACGCACTTTTTGAAGAAGAAAATGCCAAACTAGCGGCGAAGTCTGGGGCAAACCGTCCTACACCCCGAGACCGAAAACGTGAAGACTACCGGGAACCACGTAAGCACTATGAGGGAAAGGACGCTTCGCGCGGCGCAATTAGTGCGATCTCAAAAGAAGCCAGTAACCAAAACACGTCGTCCAAAGAAGCATAATGCACTTTCCATAAGTTCGCCGGACATTCAACCGAAGAGTGCAAGCATCTCTCTAACTATCTACTCGATAAATACAAGTCCGGCGAAATAGAAGCGGTATTCCAGCCCAAAGAATACAGAGGACAACGACCTGACGGAAGGCGCGGGCGCGGTCGAGGCCGAGGCCAGGAGACACGACAATACCGAGATGACGGCCCCGATCGGCGAGATCGGTCTGATGAGAGGCGAAGTCCCGATCGGCGAGATCGGTCTGATGAGAGGCGAAGTCCCGATCGGCATAACGATGAAGGGGGAGAACTGTCGGGACCACCGAAAAGACAGAGAGGGCAACGACCGCAGCGTGCTGGCTCACCGGCTCGCGGACGGATAACCATGATACTGGGGACGCCTGAGGACTGCAACGACTCGGTCCGGGCACTCAAAAAGAGAGCCAGACAGGTGTGCAGCTTGCATGTCGCACCGGAAGACTCAGTGGCAGCTGGCGAACTTATCACATTCTCTTCCGACGATGCCAAGGGAATACAACACCCCCATAACGACTCTATAGTCGTGGAAGTTACCATGGGAAATTACGATGTGGAACGCGTTTTAGTCGATACCGGCAGTACCGTCAACGTGCTATTCTTATGCACCCTAGCCAAGATGGGGATCTCAGAATCCGAAATAAAACCGAAAGCTCGAACGCTAACCGGTTACGACGGTACGACCCGTCTCGCGATGGGGGACATCAAAATCGAAGTGAAGGTTGGAGGAGTGGCAAAAAAGCTTAAGTTCACGGTAGTTGACGCCCCACTGATCTATAATGCGATACTCGGCTCCTCTTGGATTTATGCCATGAGAGCCATTCCTTCTGTTTATCATCTGTGCGTGAAGTTTCCTACGGCAACCGGAATCTACATCTTGTACGGCGACCAGAAAATGTCGCGGAACTGCTGCATCATCGAAAAGAAACAGAGAAGGGACGACCTCGCATAGCAATTACAGAGCGGAGAATGCAGCGACGTTCTCCGAAAACCGGCGCGCGCATCCCTCCAATCTCCGAGCTGCCAGGTTATCCAGGTCAATATCGACGAATCCGATCCCTCCCGCACAGTGGGCGTTGGAGCCATGCTAGACGACCCGATCAAACAGGAGCTGGTAGCTTTCCTGAGAACGAGATCGTCCACGTTCGCATGGTCAACTAGGGATATGATCGGAGTAGATCCTGAAATAGCTTGTCACAAACTCAACGTGGATCCCACTTTCAAACCAGTTCGCCAGAAAAGGCGTAGGCTGGGCAACGAACGAGCTCAAGCAGTTCAAGACGAGGTACAACGACTGTTAAAGGCGGACCTTATCATGGAAGTACAATACCCGGAGTGGCTGGCGAACCCGGTTGTCGTCAAAAAGAAAAACGGTAAATGGAGAACGTGCGTAGATTTTACCGACCTGAACAAAGCCTGTCCCAAGAACTCTTTCCCGCTCCCACACATAGATCGCTTGATAGAAGCAACTTCGGGGAATCAGTTGTTATCATTTATAGACGCCTTCTCAGGTTATAACCAGATCATGATGCACGTCGCTGACCGCGAGAAAACGTCCTTCATTACGGATAGGGGGACATATTGCTATAAAGTCATGCCCTTCAGTTTGAAAAATGCGGGAGCAACCTATCAACGCCTCGTAAACCGAATGTTCGCCGATCTCGTAGGACGGACAATGGAGGTGTATATTGACGACATGCTGGTAAAGTCGTTAACGGCAGAAGATCACGTCCATCACCTCGCGGAATGTTTCGACCTCCTCGACAAATACCAGATGAAATTAAACCCAACTAAATGCACATTTGGATTAACATCCGGGGAGTTTCTGGGGTACATCGTGACCGAACGCGGGATCGAGGCCAACCCAAAGCAGATAACGGCGGTTTTGGAGCTCCCTTCCCCAACTAACAAACGCGAGGTCCAACGTTTGACAGGTCGGATTGCAGCTCTCAATCGCTTCATCGCAAGATCGACAGACAGATGCCTTCCTTTCTACCAACTATTCCGAGGAAATCGAGATTTTCATTGGGACGAGCGATGCGAAGCGGCTTTCCAAGAGTTGAAGACATATCTGACCAGCCACCCCATCCTAGTCAAACCCGAGAACGGCGATGTCTTATACCTCTACGTTTCGGTCTCTAGCACAGCAGTAAGCAGCGTCTTAGTCCGAAACGATCGCGGCGATCAGAGCCCTGTTCTTTACGTCAGCAAATCCTTGAACGATGCCGAAACACGCTACCCAACATTAGAGAAGTTCGCCTTAGCCGTCATCGTCGCCGCCCGGAAGTTGCGTCCGTATTTTCAATCGCACGCAATCATCATCTATACCGATCAACCATTTCGGACAGTGCTACACAGCCCTGTGCAGTCAGGAAGAATGGCTAAATGGGCCATCGAACTAATCGAATACGATATTGAGTACCGCTCTCGTCCCAGTCTGAAAGCACAAGTTTTAGCGGACTTTATGGTCGAGCTCGCCCCAGAACTCGTGGAGGACGCACCAAAAGTCGAAAGCTGGACCCTCTATGTCGACGGATCTTCTTGCAACCAAGGATCCGTAGTAGGAATCCTCTTGCGATCACCGATAGGCGAGATTCTGGAACAATCGTTTAAACTCGGTTTCAAAGCATCTAATAACGAGGCCGAGTACGAAGCTTTGCTCGCAGGAATACGATTTGATAGGGGCATCGGAATAAAACATATTCAGGCATTTTGCGATTCACAACTGGTCGTAAGCCAATTCAGCGGAGAATTCGACACCAAGAACGAGCGGATGAGTTCTTATCTGGCGTTAGTCCGATCCGCCTCAGCCGAATTCGATAGCTTCTCTCTCACAAAAATTCCACGCAGCGACAAAACTTCGGCCGACGCCCTCGCCGCCTTAGCTTTAAACGCAAATCCAGACCTCCGCCGATCCATCCCCATCGAAAGTATCGATCTGCCAAGTATCGCTCAACCTCATGAGATCAAACTCATCATGAACGACTTGGTCCAAATGGAGATCGACCCGGTTGAGAACGAGCCCCATGAGGAACAAGCCCCCCCGGTCGACTGGCGGGAAGAGATCAAACTCTACATACAAAGCGGTCAGGTTCCCGCAGACCGGTGGCAGGCTCGACGACTAAAAGCCCGATGTGCCAATTACATTCTGACAAATGGAGAACTTCTCCGGAGAAGTTCTAACGGAACCTTTCTTACCTGCGTCGATCGAGACGAAAGCGAAAGGATTATGGGCGAGGTCCACGAAGGAGACGGCGGGAACCATTCGGGTGGACGCGCGTTGGCCCTAAAAATAAAGAAAGACGCCCAAAAGTGCGAATCTTGTCAAAGGCACGCCACTTTGAAACACGTACCTCCCGAAGCGCTTTCTCCCGTGGCAGCACCCTACCCCTTCATGCGATGGGCCATGGACATCGTCGGACCCTTTACTCCTTGTCGCACTAAAAGATTTTTGCTGGTGCTCACCGACTTTTTCACCAAATGGGTAGAGGCGGAATCGTTCAGTCAGGTCAAGTCGGGCGACGTAACCGGATTCATCTGGAAGTACATTATCTTGCGACACGGTATTCCCTATGAGATCGTCACAGATAACGGATCTCAATTCACTTCCTACCTAACCAAGCGGTTTTTCAGAAAATGGCACATCAAACTCAGTACTTCAACCCCGCGATACCCTCAAGAAAACGGCCATGCTGAGGCTACCAACAAAACTATCCTCGACGGCATCAAGAAAAGGTTAGGTCGGAAAAAGGGACTTTGGGCCGACGAACTCGACGGAGTATTATGGTCGCATCGCACGACTACTCGACGCGCAACCGGATTCTCGCCGTTCGCCTTAGCTTACGGTGTTGAAGCAATGGCGGCTTCGGAGGTCGGAATACCGACGCTCCGGCGAACAATGATGATCGCGGACCCGGAGTTAAACGACACTCGGCTCCACGATCACCTCGATTGGAGTGATGAACTACGAGATCAAGCAATGATCCGTATACAAAACTACCAGAACTCGGCAGAGAAGTATTACAACAAGACCGTCCGGTAACGCCGTTTTAATGAGGGCGACCTGGTTCTGCGAGAAGTTTTCGAAAACACCAAAGAGCTCAACGCCGGAAAGCTCGGAGCAAAATGGGAAGGCCCCTATATCGTCGCACGGCGAGTTCACCCAGGCGTCTATGAACTATCGACCATGGAAGGACAGCGAGTGCAACACTTCTGGAACGCGGCCCACCTCAAAAGGTTCAACTATTAGGTCGGGAATCCGACCACAAAGGCAGATGGATGCCTCACTCGGAAATCCGAGTCATTCATTTGATGTACTGTGAACTACGATTGGCTTGATCCTCGAAAGAGGTACGTAAGCAACCATGATAAATGGTGCAGCTAACAAAAAAAAAATAATAAAGCAATAATGAACGCGCGATTGACGATTAACGATCCCGTTTTATTTGATAAAGTTTGTTACAAGCAGAATACACTCTTGGGCAAATACACTCTTGGGCAAATACGCTCTTGAGCCAAAACAATAAAAAAAAAAAAAAACAAAGGGAGAAGAAGAACCTCATAATGGCCACTAGCCAAAGCGACCAACTTAGCCCCCCAAACCGACGAATTCGGGAAACAGGTCGGTGTCGCCGTCGTCCAACTCCGGAAGAGGATACTCCTTCTCCTCTTCCGCCCAGAAGGAACTTGCCTGCCTCGCCAGTTTGAGGATCTTTCTTCTGATCGGCACCCCCTCGGAAACCATCAGCAGAAGTAAACTCTCAACACCTTCCGCACGAACCCTTTTATGAGTGACTTCGGCCGCACTATTGAACGCGACAATATAGTCGCACAACCGAGCAATGCGAGCGCGATATCCCTCCAGTTCTTCGCTACGCGTCCGGCTCGCAACGAGAGGCCTATCAAACGAATCAAGGTCCCCTTCTCGAAGCCGCGAGACTTTGATACGTTCAAGAGAGGATTGTAGGTATTAGAAATGACCCGATTACAGCGCACGTTCTCGAAGGGTATCGTTGAGGCCACGCTCCAAAACGGATTTCTCTATAAACTCCTCAACCCCGAGATATCGTTCGAGGTCGGCCTTAGGATTTTGACGCTCCCAAAGTGACCGGATGTGCATGCTTAGCCTGCAAATCCGGGCCTTGTAAACCTCCGCCTTGATCTCATCTTCATTAATTTGTTCTACCGGACGGCGACCTGCCCGGAGAAAGGGATCGTTAGCAGTCCCTTTAGAAGATCCGGGCATTGAGGGAATCGCTGAGTGATAATAAAATGGATACCAAAAGCGGGATATTTATAGCCAGAAACCGCATTGAATGCCAGATATTTCCCAACCACCCTCATCCGAATGACCATACACTGAAGAGGCACGCATCACCATATCAATTGGGACCAAGCGTTCACGAATCTCGAGATGGCTTAGAGTGACGACCCGTCAAATCACTCTTTCGCAGTTTTCCAAAAAAAAAAAATAAAAAAATATATATATATATATATATATATATATATATATATATATAAATATATATATATATATATATATATATATATATATATATATATAAATATATGAATACCAGATTATTCATATATGCATCCCCGACACCCTGGCCAGGTGATCGGCGCGCGTCGAACGCATAATCCTTAAGTTTAGGAGTAAGCCGAACTCAGAGATTAATGTTTCGCACCTAAAGATCCCGTGTTCGGATGGGACAGTCAGCCGAACCAGAGAAGTCAATCTTTCGCAGCCCATATCCGAACCGGCACCAAAGTAGGTAAGCCGAGTCCAAAGATATATCTCGCCCTCCTGCAAAGTACACTCTACTCGAGGAAAGAAATTCCTCACTTCGGAGCCCAGAGATATCTCCAAATGTATTTAACTATGGCCAATCGTGAACTCGTAAGCCGGGAGACGTCCCGCCGAGTCATGAAATCCCCATTTAAATTAAAACGCCGGGAAACACGGCTAGTATTATTTGAAATCGGATGCAACGGTTCAATAGTGTTACGACAGAATAAGATTACATCGGCATAAAATAAAAAATAAAAAAATCGCCTAGTCCACGATCAACGGACCCTTCGCCCCAGTTGCGGCGACCTGACGCGTGTCATGCAGAAGGCGACTCGGCATTGGCCAAAGCAGCTGCATGCCAGTTCGCTCCCAATCGGCTGGATCCATCTCCAACGCCCGAGCCTTCTGCTCCGCCTCGTCGAGCCTGAGAATCGCTTTCCTTCTCTTCGATTTTAGCCTGGCGAATTCTTCTTCCAGCTCGTCCAAACGGAGGTCGATCCTTCTTTTCTTCAGGCGAAAGAATTAATCCCTGCACTGTTCTTGATAGAGGCCTCTGACCTACAAAAACAAAAGACAATTGTTTAAATCCCCCGCAAATAGGATGCCAACATCCGCATACACGGAACGCTACCGATACCTTCTTAACAAACGCCTCGGCCTTGTCTGATTCGGCTTTACTGGCCAACGTGCCTATGAGAAATGCCTTCACACCCGACGGTGTAAATTCGAGATATCGCGGGATCCCCAGGATGGGCGGTGCATTCCGGTTAGATTCAACATCCCGCATACATTGCTCGCAGTAGGCATAAAGGCTTGTCGGCATCGGAGCTATGCGCCCGAACCCAAAGGGAATCCAGTTTCTCGGGTGAGATTCCAGCAGTTTCAACTTATGATCGAAAGCCGATCTAATCTCATCAACAATGAGGAATTGTTTAAAGTACTGCGTATGTTTATCATACACAGCCTGGAATAACTCCTCTAACCGGAGTTTCTCTTGTCGAGTAACTCGCGACATCAAAGTCCTAGGAACCCTTAACGTCGGGAACAAGGGCATCCCACGATCAAGAGCTTCTTTCTCAGTGAAAGTCGGCATATCAACACCGGCGGACGGAGATGATCCATCGCTTTTAGTCGAACCAGATTTCTCCATGACACCAGTTGCAGGAAAAAGAGGACGCAAGTTTAGTCTAAGGATGTCTTGAAAAACCATTGGCCGGGCAGCCTATTTATACCTATCACCCCCGTCTTTTACTGGAGCAAAACTGGCAGTCGGGGGAAGACTATATAGGAAAATCACCAATTTCAAGCCAAGAAAAAAGCATATTTCCACTTTTACGAATAAGGGAAATACAAAAAAAAAAGTAATACTTCCGCTTTTTGGAACAGGTAGGAGCAAGCTGTCGAAGAAGTGAAATTTAAAAGAGAAAATGTATTACAAAAGGGCCGGCGGCCCATCCAAGTTCAAGAGTCAAATAAATAAAAAAAAAGAAGAGCATTAGACGAATTCAACGTCATCTTCAGGATTGCCCAGGTCATCATTGGTGTCAGGAGCTCGAAGGTCATCATTGGTGTCAGGAGCTCGAAGGTCGGCCTGAAAGGCTGGAGCATTCGATCCATGTGGCTCACGGATAGATCTGGGAGCGGGATCCTCAGGCCAAAGAAGACCGTAGCCGAGCTGGTCCGGGGACATGTTCAGGTCGGCAGAGTCGAGGACGAGATAGTCAAGCGCATCTGCAACCTCCTTGCACTCGACTTTCTTCGCCTTGATCTTGGCAATTTCCTCCTCGTGGATCTGAGAATGGCACTCTTTGACAAGCCTGTCAATCGTAGCTTCGACCCCAAGAGCCTGGTTCAGCAGGTCTTCCTTCGGACGAACAGTGACATCTTGCTCGGCCAGGAACGCCTTCACCCGATCTAGGCGATCTTGGGCCTTCTTCCTCGTGCGCTCAACCACAGCCTGCCGATTTAGGCGAAGTCGCCAGCATTCGGATTCACAGAATTGCTGAAGGAGCTGAAGATCGCCATCGGCTTTTGCCTTCTCCGCAGCAAGGGTCGCATTCTCGGCCCGAAGGCCGGCAATTGTATCCTCTAACGAAGCGACGACTCCCTCTTGAACCTTGGCCTGTTCCTCCAAGCCTCCCACTTGCTTCCGCAGCATGGCCACTTTGTCCTGGGCCTCTTTGGCGCATTTCTCCATCATCAAGAAGGCGTGATTCGCCGTAGAGCGCGACTTCACCCTCTTTCGTATTTGAATAAGAGAGCGTTGCCATAGGCGATCGACTGAAAAAAGTCAAAAACGGTGTTAGAATACGCACAAAATATAAAAGACAGATATAAAGGAGCGATAAACAAACCTGCAACGCGGATCGAGTATAATTCAGATAATCCTCCTTGAACTCCAGCTCGTCGAGGTCGGGCAGAATCTCCGAAGAAAACTCTAAATTTCGGCATAATTCTGCCGAGGCGTAACGATCGCCAGCTACGGAGCTTTCTCCGAAGTAGTCGAAGCAGAATTTGTCTGTATTCGAATCCTTCCGAGTTAATCGGAAAGGATCAGAAGACTCTAAGTCAGCTGCTTCGGCCGACCTCTTACGGCTCGACTGGTTGCCAGAGTCCAGAGCCACGCCCTTGCCTTTGTCGATTCTCTTCTTCTTTTTCTTCCTCCCGGCCGTGCCACGAGCTCGGCATCCCGAGCCTTGAGGGCGGTAACCGAAGTACCTGATGATTTGGCCAGCTCCTCTGCAAAGTTTGGATACTTTCTCGGGATCCTTCCCATCGCTTCTTCAACTCGCTTTCGGCTAAATTGGTCCCACACTCGATTCTCCCCGCTAAACAGGCTTGCCACAATGCCGGAGTACTCGTTTGGGAACGTAGAAAAGTTTCGGATGCGATCTGAACAAAAGAGGAGAAGTCAGGTCAGAACGATAAGGGAATTCAAAGAAAAAACGTAGATTAAGTACCCGGATCACTATTCCATCGTCGGCGTAAGCCAACAAAAGGATTTTCGAGTGAGAGGTAGTCAACTCGGACATAAAAGAAACGTTTTTCCCAGCCTTTGAAATTGCTGACTCGGGTTCCGGGAATGACGTTCTGTTTCTCGCTCATGTTCACGGTGAAGTTGCCGGCGACCCTGGATTTCTTCAATACCGTCATCTCCTCAAAGAACATGACGGGAACCCTTGTACCGACCTCAGACGCTAGGGTCAGTACTCCAACGATGGTACAAATACTGGCCAGAGCGAGCTGAGAGATCGCCAGCTTACGGCGATGAGTATATTGGGACAAGAGCTCGGGCAGAGGAAACCACAGGCGGCAGCGGGTGAAGTACATCTCGTACAGACAGATGTATCCCTTTGGAGGAGTTCATGGGCGTTGAGTCTCATGCGGAATCAGGATACTGACCCCGGATCTCCCCAAACCGCAAACGTCGAGCATCTCGTTGATGCTGCTCACAGTACTAGAGGTCGGAATTCCACCGATCTGACCTTTGTGATCGAGGATAGGCTGGATATCATTCAAGAAAACGCCCGGTGCGGCAAAGCGATCCTCGCCGCTTGAGCGAACGGGATTAGAAGACTCTCCGGTTTCCATGGCGGTTGCGGCGTTATTTCTACCATCTCGGATCGGAATTTCAGTTAGCTCGGGAATGGAAGCCCGAACAGGGCGAGATGAGGAAGCCTCATTGCTAGGACGGCGCATTGAACGAGTGTTAGAACGAACTAGTGGTGCGACCTCACTATCAGACGAAGAGTGCGATGTCGACATTGTCGGAGTAGTACAGTATGACCGGAGAATTTAAAGTCGGCGGCGATAAGTTAAAAGAAAAAGAGGAGAGAGGGCAGAGCGAAATTTTACCTTTTGAGCAGAAAAGCGGAAATGAGGAAAATGAAAGGCATTGAGCAAGTATTTATAGAAGCGAGCGGGAGACAGACCTACGAAAAAATAATGATGACCTAGGCGACGCTTCGACTTCCGACCTATATGCCGCTCCACAGATGAGTGACGCGTGGCAACGTTTCCGAGATAGGCGACGATTCGGATATATTTGATTCGTTTCCCTCTTAGCTTAGGTCAGGCATAATTAGAATTTCCATAATTCGAATGAACATTCGACCCATCGAACTGGGGGGGGACTTATTGTTGGTGTTGGAATTAGCACCAACGACATACCGGCCTAAACCAAGACGGAATCGAATTAAACCAATAAATCGGGGAATCCCGGTTTATTGTCCAATTATTGCAAAGGGTGCTTCATTCCTAAAATGGAATAGACGACCTCGGATCATTAGGGTTTCGCAAACCCTAATCGAATATTTATGACAATATCTTCCGAAAATCTAAGGAAGAGGAGCATTTATTGTAACCCTAAATCCCTTGTATAAATAGAGAAGATGTCTCTATTTTAGGGCATCGATCATTTAATAACAAAAACCCTAGTTCCTCACTTGTTCTTGAGCAAACCCTAAATCGTTCATTTCTAGGTCAAGTCAATCCTTTTAATCCGTTTCAATTCGAGTTCTTGAGAGATTGTTAAAAATGAATTTATTCTTCTTTCCTTAATAAATTCATTGTGTGAACCCTTGTTTCAACATTAAAGATTGAATTGACAGTAAATTGAGAGAGTTCCGGCATAAGAAGTAATTGTCGTTTATGTGCTGTCTGACTCTAGCTAGAGATCTCTTCAATTTTCTTCTCTTTTTGTCTTTCTTCTATACGTGGGATATGTTACTTACTCTTAATGGAAAGTACAGTATTTTGTGTTCCGTCTCAACTCTCTATATCTCCCTTGTTTGGAAAATACTTTTGGTTCCACTAACAATTGCCATATAATTTTCTTCACATAATTCCACTTATAAGTGTGTATTGACGGTGTGATTTAGTATTTTTTTCCAGCATAATCAGGTCCAAAAGTTCTGGTAAAGATTAGGTTAACACACACCAGAATATTTTGAGAAATAGGCTAATTAATTTGCTTAATAAAAATTTTATCTTTGGCTTTTTTTACACCTATTAAATTTAATTCAGACTTATTTTATATTGAAAATAATATACATATTTAAACATTACTGAAAAAGATATATACTATGAATTCTTGCTCTATTTTGTTTAAATTGGTGTCTATTGGAGTGTATTGCACATGATTTTTTATATTAAAAAAAATTCTATTGTGCATTGGGGTTTTATATGTGTTTTCTTCATTATTTTTTATAGTTTCGTGGATATGATAACATTTTAAAATTTCTGTTCATGAGTAGAATATTAGAATTTTATGAGCATTATATAATCAATTATAAATAAGAGTTGATTTAATTTTACTAAGAATTTAAAAATATATGAACCAATAATAGTGAACTTTAAAAATTTTAAAAATCTGTAAAAAAAAATTTCCAATAATCCCCCTAATCTGTCTGTATTAAGATGAGAGTTACACCATGTAAGGAAAAGAAAAAGAAAATTAATTGTGCTTTTTTGTTCAAAAGAAAAAGATAAGATAAAACTGTTTTTGAAGACTAGTGTACGTATGAGGTTTCTTCACAGAGATTAGTTTAATTAAAATGTTATTTCAGTAGACTAGCGTATGTGATTTTCTCACAGAGTTTAGTTTAATTAGTTAGTGACACCTACCTGGAGGTGCATACCATGTGATTTATATATCCTAAGATAGAATTTGCATTTTTATTAGTGACTAAATTCATATAATATTAACCCACTTGTTAAAGGAAGCGTAATGAAGAAAAAGTTAATGAAAGTGCATTTAACTAGTGACTAAAATTCATATAATATTAACCCACTTGTTAAAGGGAAGTGTAATGAAGAAATAGTAAAAAAAAAGTGCATTTAAATAGTGACTAAATTCATAATATTTACATAAAATGAGTTATCCAATAGGCAATACTACATTTCCGACATCATTGCTTTACACTTGCTTGTTTCCAAAAAAGTGATGAAATACTAGTTACTGATTATTATTATTATTTTTAAACTAAGATTATAAAATTACAGAAATGATTAAGATTTCTTAGAACATAATGAATTAAGAATACAACCTAAAATCAGTTAATGTTTTAAAGAGTATATAATTATATATGAAAAAAATCAGTTTAGACTTGATTGGTTTACGTAACAAGTTTACATAACTCTACACTCAATAATAAAATCCAGCAGGTAACTCGAAGTAGGCTTGCAGGTCTTGACAGTTGTTGCATCATGTTCACTCTCACAGTCGCAACTATACCACCAACCTGAGAGCTGCACGATTCACCTTTCTCTCCACTTGGTTTGAGTTTATACAATTCTGTGCCACTCCTCACGTCATTTAATTTACTTATATTGCTTGCGTCTTGCTCCAGCTTTTGTGACTTATCTCTTCTTCATAATCACTCTACTTAAGCTATTTTATGTAATCTCTAAATGATGTCCCTTTAAGGGAAAATGGAATGTAAAGTTATTTATAAAAATAAAAAAAGTCCCGGAAGATTTCCGTTAATAACTCGAAATTTTGCATAGATATGGATTAAAGAAAATAATGGCACTTTTATAATAATCTTCTTTTAACAAAGCAAATTAGGGTATAAATAGTAGAATTTTTTCAAGTAATTACCACAACATCTGTGATATTTTTTTGCAACAATACAAATTGTATAGATTGTTTTGTTATTTAAGTGGTTTTGTATTAATTACTCTCCTCCTTCTTAATTTAGTCCCTTTTTAGTCTAGAAGTAATTTCAACGTATTACTATTAGCTAGACTCTTTATCTGTTTTTTTTTTTTTTGTAAATAATGAGGATCGCCAGTCATCAATAATATAAAAATTAGAGTAATACTCGTTTTGATCTCTTTCGTTTCCATCAATCATAAAATAATACGCCTGAAAGATGGAGATGAAGTTGGAGTTGAAGCAATAGTAAAACTTGGTTAAAATTAGTGAAGTTTTTCGAAACTTATCTTCAAAACGATAATAACACGTATGATCCAAAAACATAATTATTTTAACAAACCTAGTTTGTATCAGAAGTTTTGATTCAGGTACCCACTGGGTTTTTACCCATCATTAACCCTAATCAGAACCATATGTTTGACAGACTTGCAAGTTGCAATGGATTAGTTTCGTTGGGGGTGGGTGCATGCGTGGGCATGCAGAGATGTTTTGCAAACGATAAAAAAAAAAAAAAATACTAATAAATAAATAAAATACGAACATATTAACAGCAACACTTAATCGTTTGCAATCATTAAAAAAATCGAGTAAAAATATGTCTACCTATAAATATAGCTTATGTCTACCTCATTGCAAATAAATTTTCTCATCAACTATAGTTATGGCATTGGTAATCCGCGCATCTCCCGGTATGATCACCACCACTAGTCCCACCACTGTTGTCCGGTCAGTATTACCCACTAAATCTTTTATGCCTTCTATCCGCCTGACCCGTCCGTGCAACAAACAGTCTTTGTTCATCTCATGTTGTTCCTCTGAGTCCAAAAAGGCGGCAACTAGTGCTACTGACCTCAAACCCATTGTGGAACGGTGGCCGGAGTACATACCGAACAAGCTCCCCGACAATAAGTATGTACGTGTACTCGACACGACACTTCGTGAGGGCGAACAAGCTCCAGGTGGATCTCTTACTCCACCACAGAAGCTAGAGATTGCCCGGCAGCTCGCTAAACTCCGAGTAGACATCATGGAAGTCGGTTTTCCCGGGTCATCGGAAGAAGAGTTTGAATCCGTTAAAGCCATAGCAAAGACCGTGGGGAATGAGGTAACTTTCTTTATTTCCTTCAGTTAACATAATAACATACCGTTTTTATGTTAAAACTAGTCAACTTAAATTGCATGCAAAGTGACATATAATAAAATTGGTTAGATAGTATGCATGCAAAACTGTTAGGATCCTCCACTGGAAGTAATATATGACAAACACCAGTATATAAGAAATTTTGATCAATCAACTCATTGAAGTTCTTGGGTTGGAAACTCATGACTGCTTACAAAAAGATTACTAAAATAAATGGAGTAACTATAAAAAAGAATCCTATAAAGAATATATACTTATTAATCAACTATATTGGTGGTTTATATCCTTAGGTGGATGCAGAAACAGGTTATGTACCAGTGATATCCACCCTTGCACGAAGCAAACATAGAGACATCGAGGCAGCTTGGAATGCAGTGAAGTACGCGAAGAGACCGAGGATATGCATATTCACATCTACGAGTGACATTCACATGAAATATAAGTTGAAAAAGACTCAAGAAGAAGTGATCGAGATGTCCGTGAGTAGTATTAAGTACGCTAAAAGCTTGGGTTTCACCGACATCCAATTTGGTTGTGAAGACGGATGCAGGTCCATTTCTTAAAACTTTAATATACATCGATCGTCGTTTAAGCATCCGTTACGTAACATAATATTTTCTAGTAATCTTACGTTTGCAATTTGCATTTATATTTCGCCCGATTACTTGTAAAAATAAACAATTGAAAAATATGTTTTATATATTTGTGTAAACATATATTTCATTTAAAAAATAAAATAAACATCATAGTCTAATACAAACATAGTTGGCCATTAAGTTATATAGATATATGATCATATCATAGTTTAAATAATAGTGTGTGATTCAGGTCGGAAAAGGACTTTGTACGTAAGATTCTAGAAGAGACGATAAAAGCCGGTGCTACATCGGTGTGCATCGCGGACACGGTAGGGATCACCATGCCGCAAGAATTTGGAGAGCTAGTGACCTATTTGAAAGCAAACACTCCTGGTATTGATGATGTTGTCGTCAGCGTTCATTGTCACAACGACCTTGGTCTTGCTACCGCCAACACAATCGCCGTACGTTCTTAGCTAAAATCTCCCTTTTTCTGTGTTGGATTAATGATACACAACCGCCTTACAAATATATATTATCAAGATCATGACAAAAATAGATAACAATGTTTTACATTGTATGTATAGGCTGTATGTGCCGGAGTAAGACAATTCGAAGTAACGATCAATGGAATAGGTGAAAGAAGTGGGAATGCGCCGCTTGAAGAGGTAAGATCGTCGAATCATGAGTATGTTTCTTTGGTATAGTAAAGTATAAGTTTTATAAAAAACAATGTGGCGTCAACTTTTCAACTATTTTCTATATATTTAGAAGACTAGAAAGAAAAAAGTGATCGTAACACTAAAATAAGACATTTGTAGTACATATATATGGAATTGACATTATTAAGAAAGAGAGGAAATGGAATCACATGATCCATGCAACCCTTAAACTAAAAGTTTTTTGATAAGTTAAGTGAGAGTATTTAAAAAGATGGCAATCGCACCATCAGAATAATTAGGTAATGTGACCATTAAATGAAGTATTGTTTAGTGGACTCATCAAGCGTACTGATCCATGTGCTTAATGGAAAAACCGATAATGTGACTGTGTGTAGGTTGTGATGGCTTTGAAATGTCGAGGAGAATATCAGATGGATGGTGCTTACACAAAAATAAACACACGCCAAATTATGGCTACTAGCAAAATGGTAATTTTATATATACACATTGAAACCCATTTTTCGATGTATGACAATATCGATAAATAATGATGCTATTTCCTATGGCCTTCATAAGTATTAACAAAAAAATATGTAAATATTCTTGCATGCGCAGGTTCAAGAGTATACCGGCTTGTATGTTCAACCACATAAGCCCATAGTCGGGGAAAACTGTTTTGTCCATGAGAGCGGCATTCACCAGGTTCCGTACTAATATATATGTATATGTCATATGATCATAAAAAAATAAAAATTGAGAAGATATAGTTTGCTATACGTGTATGTATATATACTAGTAAAAAATAGCTACTTGGAAGTCGCGAAAAATCGTGGCTGTAAGGTGATTTTTTTTTAAAAGGTCACGGATTTTTTAAGATAGGACGCTATAACCAAGTGGCTATAGGGATTTTTCTAACTAGTATGTATGGTGTTCGTTGAAACATTTTTGTAGGATGGAATGTTGAAAAATCGAAGTACATATGAGATCTTATCACCAGAAGATATTGGGATAGTAAAATCCTCAAAATCTGGACTTGTTCTTGGAAAGCTTAGGTAAGTGATGCATGAAGTTTCTTAGTTTTAGATTTACTAAAGCTATACGTACGTACTGTTGTTTTATTATTTTAACTAAACATCGTCAATGAATATATGCCAGTGGACGTCATGCTATAAAGAACCGGCTGGAAGAGGTACGTAAGACCATCATTATTGATGAACTAACTCATAAAAGCTTTTCCTTAACAAAATCTTAGCCAAGAGCCCATCAATAATAATGTCTTTAACCTATGTGATTTCGTAAAGAATTTTTAATCTTAAAGCATATATATGCATGGGACTATGAACTTTTTGGAGTTAATTTAGCATTTGATTACTCATATATATATATGTTTATATGTTTTTGTGTATTCTCAGTTGGGATACGAAATCAATGATGAGAAATTGGACGACATCTTCTCACGATTCAGAGATTTAACCAAGCTTAAAAAGGTTTGTATTTTGAATCTTTCACATGTACATAAGTTCTAAGATTAAAAATATTTACCTTAGTTTCAATTTGTTAATATATTTTCAGAGAATCACGGACGATGATCTGAAGGCATTAGTGGTGAACGTTGATGAAACCTCATCAGAGAACTTAAACAAACTTGTATCAAGCCCTCCTCATCAGGTTCCCTCTATGGTCTAAGTTTGTGAAAGACTTCGTTTAATATTTAATTTGTTTACTACAATGATATTTTTAAGTTCTTCACTTTGTGTTTGATATGCATTGTCTTGTTGTTGTAATGGAATAAATACAGTATTAACGGGGGAGTGATATTTCGTTCTGTATGTTTAATACTTTAATTTAGTTATTTTTAAATACTTTTCAAAAAAATAATGTGTGCTCTCTTACAAAATCATTTGATGAAATATATTTCAAACTTTTGGCTTCTTCCTATCTCCATGTTGGGATAAACTTTTGGCTTCTTCCACTTTACCTATATCCAAAGAATACGTCTAACTGACTGATTCCAGCATAATTAAGCAGTAGTTGTCACAATTTTATATGCTTTCTTCTTTTTCTGTTTGGGATAATTAATATCAAAGAAAATTAAGTGACAAGATAAAACTGGTTTTAAAGTCTAGCGTATACGCATGTGGTTTCTTCACAGAGATTAGTTTAATTATAAGGTTATTTTAATAGACTAGTGTATGTGATTTCTTCACATAGATTAGTTTGATTAGTTGGTGACACCTACCTGGATGTGCATACCATGTGATTTATATGTCCTAAAAGAATATGCATTTTTTATTAGTGACTAAATTCATATAATATTAACCCACTTGTTAAAGGAAGTGTAAAGAAGAAAAAGATAAAGAAAGTGCATTTAACTTGTGACTAAATTCATATAATATTTTACATAAAGAGTACTTACCCAATGGGCAATAATCTCATGGATAGAGTTCTGAGATTGTCTTTCCTTTATTGCATTATAGAAAACTCTATTGTTTTTCCCCCACATTCAACCAATGTAATTTCGACCTCTATTTCAGGAACTTCTCTTCCAATAGGCAAACTAAAATCAGTTAATGTTTTAAAGAGTATATAATTATATATGTATCAGATTTTTATAAACATATCATTAAAAACGTAGGAACAAGTCATAATACATTGGATTTATATAGTTCTTACTTCAAAACTATAGATAACCAAATCAATCTTTTTTTTTTTGCTTTCAAAAATATAATTATAAATAAAACTGGTTCCAAAAATCTATAACAAATGTAAAGAGTCTACCAAAATATATTCATCCGGATAAAAATATATCTGATCCTTCCATTCATTACTTAATTAATTATGCTGAGAATAAATTTAGTCTCTTTTTATTCTTGAAGTAATTTCAACTAATTTTTTTTTTTTTTGGTTAAAATTTCAGCTTATTAGCTAGTCTCTTTTTCTGTTTTTTTTTTTTTTTTTTTTTTGTAAATAATAAGGATCTTATCTCGCTAATCATCAATAATATAAAACACTAGAGTAATACTCGTTTTGATCTCTTTTGATTCCCTCAATCAACACACACACAAAAAAAAAAAACGCCGGAAGATGGAGATGAATTTGGAGTTGAAGCAATAGTAAAATTTGGTTAAGATTATCTTCTCTTCGAAAATTGTTTTCAAAAACAAAATTACACGTCTGATCCAAAAACATATGCATATATTTATTTTAACAAAGCTACTAATGTATCAGAACAATAATGTTTTGACAGACTTGCAAGGGATAAGTTTGGGTGTGGGTGCATGCATGTGGGCATGCAGGGATGTTCTGCATTTAATATTAAAAAAACATATTAATGGAATAAATACAAAACAAAGATAATAATTAACACCAACACTTAATATATCGTTTGTCATCATAAAAAAATCAAGTAAAAAATGTCTACCTATATATACATAGCTTATATATCATATCGCACGTGTAGTGTATCTCATTGCAAATCAAGTTTCTCATCATCTTTTAATCAAATCAAATCAAAATATATCTTATTGATCTGTCCTACGTACTCTATAGTTATGTCATTGGTAATTCACCCATCTTCCGGTATGATCACCACCTAGTCCCACTTAGGAATGTTAAAATTGGGTCATCTTTCATAGATCAATTCAATTCAACTCAACTCAACTCAAACCATGGACTCTAATAAGTTGAATTAATTTTTATCCTATTGATTTGATAAATATAATGGGTTAAGAGCACAAGCAAGTTTCAGTTCTTAATATTATCCAAAATCAACGAATAGATTAAAACCTTGCCGGATAAGTCAAGTCCCTTTGATCGGTTCGCTCAGGTGGTCTTATCTTCCCTAGAGAGGTCTATAAAACCTTGCACAAGTAGGTGATGTAGTACGTCGACAATTATTATAGTTAATAAAGAAGTAGGCTTGCAGGTCTTGACCGTTGTTGCATCATGTTCACTCACAGAGCTTCACGATTCACCTTTCTCTCCATTTTGTTTGAGTTTATATAATTCAGTCTGCCACTTCTGATATGGTCATTTAAGTTATGTTGCTTGGTTGACTGGTGTCGCTCTCGCTCCAGCTTTTGTAACTTTTCTCTTCTTCATAAATCACTCTACTTAAGCTATTTTATGTAATCTCTAATTGATATTCCTTTAAGGGAAAATGGAATGGAAAATTTTTAAAAATACAAAAAAAATCTTTGGAAACATTTTTTCCATATATCCGATAAAAAAAAAAGAGTGGCAGAGTCTTCCGTTAATAACTCGAAATTTTGCATACATGGATGAAGAAAATAATGGCACATTTATAATAGTCTTTTTTCAACAAATAAAATTTGGTTAAGAAGTGAAGTCTTCGGGAATTATTTTCAAAAAAAATCTTACACGTCTGAACCAGAAACATAATTATTTTAACAAACCTACTTTGGCTGTGACTGGAAGCATATTATTTGCGTAATTGCGGAATTGACAAAACTTTTTCGAAAAACGCATCTTAGTCACCAATCAACATTTTTTACTATAAATTTGTGGTTTTGCAAAGATTCAAAAATAAAGGTAACTGCTGTTTTCGAAAAGCAAAAAAATTCTGTGAACCGCTCTCAAAAATTAAAACAGGTTTTACACAGCGGTCGGATGAAATCCGCAATGGATTATACATATTTTTGTTTTTATATTATTATTAAAATAGTATTTATGTGTTATTTGTTCTCTTACAAATATACTAGCTTATTTCTTCTCTCATATCATTGTTGGATAATATTCAAATAAATTTTGTTTTTCTAAGTTTATAAATAATTAATGAAAATATCATTTTACTAACAATAAATAAAACAATATGAAAAAAATATTATTACACTAACAATAGATAAAACAATATGAAATCCGCACCGCAAATAATTTTTCACCAATCAAATATTATTTTGTACCGCTTATTTTGCATTAACCGCACTTGTCCCGCAAATATATTTGTTTCGCACATACCGCAGTTGATATTTGTTCCGCACGTACGGCAGCTGAACCGTACCGCACTGTTAAATCGCTTGTCCTGCACAACTAAATCCGCTGTCACCATTCGGACCCGTTGGGCGTGAATGGGAACGGTGGATTTGTAAAAGCGGGACGGTTTCTTGTAGATTCCACTTTTGTTTACCAATCAACACAATTTCTTAAAATGAAGTGTGTTTTTACTTTTGCTGATAAAAAAACAATGGTTCAAAGTGCGGTTCAGTTTTACAAAGAAAAATTGAAAAACGCATGTAACAGTAATAACGCTCATATTTTCATGTGTTTTGGAAATTTTTGTGCGCTTTTGTAAACATATGTATATATTAATGTTTATAATGTTTTCTAATCATAAATGTATTTTTCTCACTTTTTAAAATCAATTATATAAGTTTATTAATTCTAAAAGAAGTTGTTTAAAAGACATGTAAATAATTGTTTTCTATTATATTTTTGTTATTTAACATTGTTAAATGACATGTCTATATATATTTTTCAAATTTATTTCAAATAAATTTTGAGAAATTCTTGGTCATGTCCTTTTTATGATATATTTTACAAAAATATTTTTTTTATTAATATAAAAAATAATACACTAATTATTATTTTTTTACCATTTATAAAATTATTTTGTTCCGCAAGTTCTTTATTTTACCAATCAAACATTACTTTGTACCGCTTATTTTGCAGAAACCGCACTTGTCCCGTAAATACTTTGTCCCGCAGTTATACCGTACCGTTTTTTAAAAACGTTTTTCCCGTAATATCAATTACGCTGTTACCATTCGGACCCTTTGTATCAGAACCATATCATTGACAGACTTACAATGGATTAGTTTAGTTGGGCTGGGGTGCAAGTGGCCATGTGGGCATGGAGGGATGTTCTGCAAACGATAAATAAAAAAGCATATTAATAAATAAATAAATAAACAAACATAATAACACTAACACCAACACTTAATCGTAGAAAAATTGAGTAAAAATGGCTACCTATAAATATATATCATATTGTACGTGTAGTGTATCTCATTGCAAATAATTTTTCTCATCATCTATCCTTCAAATCAAATCAAAATATCTATCTTATTCTGTCCTACGTACTCTATAGTTATGGCATTGGTTCCATCTTACGGTTTGATCACCACCACTAGTCCCACCACCGTTGTCCGGTCAGTGTTACCCACTAAATCTTTTCTTCCTTCTGTCCGCCTGACCCGTCCGTGCAACAAACCGACTTTGTTAATCTCATGTTGCTCCTCTGAGTCAAAAAAGGCGGCAACTAGTGCTACTGACCTCAAACCCGCTGTGGAACGGTGGCCAGAGTACATACCGAACAAGCTCCCCGACAACAAGTATGTACGTGTACTCGACACGACACTTCGTGATGGCGAACAAGCTCCAGGTGGATCTCTTACTCCACCACAGAAGCTAGAGATTGCCCGGCAACTCGCTAAACTCCGAGTAGACATCATGGAAGTCGGGTTTCCAGGGTCATCGGAAGAAGAGTTTGAAACCGTTAAAGCCATAGCCAAGACCGTGGGGAATGAGGTAATGTTCTTTAATTCCTTCACTTAAAATAATAATATACCGCTTTTATGTTAAAACTAGTCAACTTAAATTGCATGCAACGTGACATATAGTCAAATTGGTTAGGGGTATGCATGCAAAATGATAGGATCCTCCATTGGAAGTAATGAATGACAAACACCAAATATTACTAACATAAATGGAGTAATTGTCAAAAAAGAAATCCTATAAAGAATAAATACTTATTAATCAATAATTTTGGTGGTATATATCCTTAGGTTGATGAGGAAACAGGTTATGTCCCGGTGATAGCCACCATTGCACGAAGCAAACGTGGAGACATAGATGCAGCTTGGAATGCGGTGAAGTACGCGAAGAGACCGAGGATATGCGTATTCATATCTACGAGTGACATTCACATGAAATATAAGTTGAAAAAGACTCAAGAAGAAGCGATCGAGATGTCCGTGAGTAGTGTTAAGTACGCCAAAAGCTTGGGCTTCACCGACATCCAATTTGCTTGTGAAGATGGCTGCAGGTCCATATCTTAAAACTTTAATATACATATATCGATCGTCTTTTAAACCATCCGTTTGGTTTTTACGTTTCCTTACATAATGCTTTTTCGTGATCTTATGTTTGCAATTTGCATTTACAAAAAATAAAATAAAAAACTGAAAACATGTTTTATTTGTTTAAGCATATATTTTCATTTTTGATTTAATAATAAAGATCAATAATGGATTGAATATAAACATAGTTGGCCGTTAAGTTATGTAGATATGATCACATCATATCTGGATTTTAAATACTATCGTGTAATTTATCAGGTCGGACAAGGACTTTCTATGTAAGATTCTAGGAGAAACGATAAAAGCCGGTGCTACATCGGTGTGCGTGGCGGACACGGTAGGGATCACCGTACCGCAAGAATTTGGAGAACTAGTGACCTATGTGATAGCAAACACTCCTGGTATTGAAGATGTTGTCTTCGGCGTTCATTGTCACAACGACCTTGGTCTTGCTACCGCCAACACACTCGCCGTACGTACTTAACTATAATCTCCCTGTCTCTGTGTTGGATTAGTTATACACAACCGCATTACAAATATATATTATCAAAATCATCATGACAAAAATATCGAACGATAACGTGTTCACATTATATTTATATAGGCTGTATGTGCCGGAGTTAGACATTTCGAAGTAACGATCAATGGAATAGGTGAAAGAAGTGGGAATGCGCCGCTTGAAGAGGTAAGATCGTCTAATCATGAGTATGTTTCTTTGGTATAGTAAAGTATAAGTTTTATAAAAAAATAATGCAACCTTTAAATTAAGTTTTTTTGATAAGTTAAGTGAGAGTATTTTAAAAAATAGCAATCGCACCATCAGAATAATTAGGAAATGTGACTATCAAATTAAGTATTGTTTAGTGGACTCATCAAGCGTACTGATCCATGTGCTTTATGGAAAAACCGATTCTGTGACTGTGTGTAGGTCGTGATGGCTTTGAAATGTCGAGGAGAATATCAGATGGATGGTGCTTACACAAAAATAAACACACGCCAACTTATGGCTACTAGCAAAATGGTAATTTTATATATACACATTGAAACCCATTTTTCTATGTATGACAATATCGATAAATAACGATGCTATTTCCTATGGCCTTCATAAGTATTAACAAAAATATAAGTATATATTATTGCATGCGCAGGTTCAAGAGTATACCGGCTTATATGCTCAACCACATAAGCCTATAGTCGGAGACAACTGTTTTGTACATGAGAGCGGCATTCACCAGGTTCCGTAATTTATAATACTTGTATATGTATGTCATAATAAAATCAAGAAATGAGAATAAATCATTTGCTAGTGTATTTATATGTTTAATGATTGTTCAAACATTTTTGCAGGATGGGATGTTGAAAAATCGAAGTACATATGAGATCTTATCACCAGAAGATATTGGGATAGTAAAATCCTCAAAATCTGGACTTGTTCTTGGAAAGCTTAGGTAAGTGATGCATGAAGTTTCTTAGTTTTAGATTTACTAAAGCTATACGTATGTACTGTTGTTTTATTACTTTAACTAAACATCGTCAATGAATATATGCCAGTGGACGTCATGCTATAAAGAACCGGCTGGAAGAGGTACGTAATAAATAACCCATGTGATTTCGTAAATAATTTTTACTCTTAAAGCATATATATATGCATGGGACTATGAACTTTTTGGAGTTAATTAATCATTTGATTAATCATATATATATATATATATATATATATATTTACATGTTTTTGTGTATTCTCAGCTGGGATACGAAATCAATGATAAGAAATTGGACGACATCTTCGCACGATTCAGAGATTTAACCAAGCTTAAAAAGGTTTGTATTCTGAATCTTTCACATGTACATAAGTTTTAAGATTAAAAATATTTACCTTAATTAGTTTCAATTTCTTAATACATTTTCAGAGAATCACGGACGATGATCTGAAGGCATTAGTGGTGAACGTTGATGAATCCTCATCAGAGAACTTAAACGAACTTGTATCAAGCCCTCCTCATCAGATTCCCTCTATGGTCTAAGATTGTGAAAAACGTCGTTTATTTGATTTGTGAACTACAATGATATTTTTAAGTTCTTTAATTTGTGTTTCATATGCATTGTCTTGTTGTTGTAATGGAATAAATACAGAACGGGGGAGAGATCCTTTCGTTATGTATGTTTAATTTATTTATTTTCAAATACCTTTTAAAATAATAATGTGTGCTCTGAGAAGCACATTTGTAACGGACCATTTGATAAAATACATTTCAAACTTTTGGCTTCTTCCTATCTCCATGTTGGAACAAACCTTTGATTTCCACTATACCTATATCCAAAGAATACGTCTAATTGAGTGAGAGAACGATTTGGGGAAAACTCTTTATTATTATTGTGTGTTAGAGAATTGATACAATATATAGAGGTTAACTTATGTTTAGCTTAATTAGAATAGGAAAAGTAAATATTATAAATCTTTTAATCTTTATCACATTTCTAAAATATTCTTCGCTTTAAGTTTTACGGGTTTACTTCAATAATGAATTTTCACGATCCGTTGATCCGCAAAATATACATCTTGCTCCCCAAAATATCTCCAATTAGTTGTCACTAATTTATATGTTTTCTTTTTTTTTCTTTGGAATAATTAATATCATTGATTTTTTTTTTTATCGGTCATCTTCAATATGTTATTATCTCGTTGGATATTGAGAAAGAAATAGAATTTCATTAATATTATTGCATGAAATAATCTTGAGACATGTCCAGAGAAGTTTTGGGCCTGAAGCATAAACAATAATAGCTCTATAAAGTTACTACTAAAAAAAAAATTACAAAACACAATCGGTCTCATATGGTAATTTTTATAAAAAAATTTCTTATATAAGAACAAAGACATTTGATAAAGATCGCAATGGAGGCAAAGTCAAAGGGGCTTTGTAACTCACCAGTCAACACCGTCCATATATAAACCTCATATATCTAGTTAGTGACAACCACGTCTGAACGTAGTGGCCGAAGCCGATCGATGTGGTAATCACGTAATTTCTTCTGGCCAACGTCAGTGGTTGGTGGAAGGAAACAAATTACTCACAGTAACCGTTTTTACTACTATTAGTATTAATTAGCAAATAAAAACACAAAAAGCCACATGTTTATATTTTTAAGATGCATGATAAATTGATATTATAGTTACTAAATTCTCAACTTGCGCATACAATAACTAAAATTTGAAAAATTTATTTTTCAACATAAATAATATATTTTCCAAATAATATTCACTATATATATTTACACATTTTACAAATTGTTTACGTGAAACAAGTTCATTATGACAAATTGGCAATATTCCCTTTAGTTACATCCTCGTATAGACAAGTATTTAATATCTATCACACTTCAAGAAGTTTGTTTTCTCTTCACAACCACCACTTTTACTTGTCTTCTTCTTTCTCTCCGGCTAAAATAACCGCCGATAAAAACAATGCTCCGGCTAAGCAACGCCGCTGTAATAACAACCAATGCAATCCTCGCATTGATCGGCCTTGCAACTCTATCTTTCTCCATCTACATCTTCGTTCACGGTCCAACACAGTGTCAACGCTACGTTCAAAACCCACTCATCGTAACAGCGGTTCTCCTGTTCTTCATCTCTTCCTTAGGCCTTATCGCTGCTCTCTACGGAAGCCACATCATCATCACTCTCTACCTTTTTTTCCTCTTCCTCTCCATCCTTCTCCTCCTTGTCCTCTCTGTCTTCATCTTCCTTGTCACGAACCCTACGGCCGGAAAAGCGTTTTCCGGGAAAGGAATAGGTAATGCCAAGACAGGAGATCTCCAGAACTGGATCGGGAACCATTTCCTTCAAGGGAAGAACTGGGAAGGGATCACCAAATGCTTGTCTGATTCTAGGGTTTGTAAGAGGTTTGGTCCACGTGACGTTGACTTTGACTCCAAACATCTCTCGCATGTACAGGTATGTCTTTATATATACATCAAGTGGTTCTTATTTAACAATGTATACTAGACAACAATCTTAACAATGTGTTAAAAGCGGTTTTGGTTTTTTTTTTTTTTTTTTTTTCTTTCGTTTAGTTTGGTTGTTGTCGACCTCCCGTAGAATGTGGATTCGAATCGAAGAATGCTACGTGGTGGACAGTTCCAGCGACAGCAACTAGGGCCATGGCAGGGGATTGTAAAGCGTGGAGTAACACACAGAGCCAGTTATGTTACGCGTGCGAGTCGTGTAAGATTGGAGTTTTAAAAGGGATAAGAAAAAGATGGAGGATTCTTCTCGTGTTCAATCTTCTTCTCATACTTCTTGTCGTGTTTCTTTACTCATGTGGCTGCTGTGTCAGAAAGAACAATCGTGTTCCTTGGAAGCGCCGGTTCCTCTAATTAAAAGCTCCTTCCGTTTAATTATCCTTCAGATTTATTCAATATATTATTTTTGTATTATACTTTTCAAAACTTTAGTTCATGTCTGATGTTTCCTCTAGTGAATATCGTCGTTGTGTTTATGAATATTGGTTTGAAGAATATGGGGTTTCGGTTGTATTAATGTGTGTTCAATGATGGGAAAAAAACAAATGACTATTGGAACATGTTTTAATGTTTTGGTCACATATTTAGATAAAAATAAATAGAAATTAGAGAGTTATATATGTGAATTAACATGTAGAGTTGGTAGTGAAGGAGGGAAGAAACACTTGGAGCAAACAATTGGACAGTTATTCATATACCAAGTGATGATGTTTTAATATTGATATAACTCGTAATCATGATGTTTTAATATTGACCGATTGAATTAAAAAGAAGTTATATATATCGAATGATCATACATGATAAGTGTATGTATAAAAAAAGTTGACTGATGAACTCACATGAAAGAACTACTTTACTCAACACCAATTTCTTCATTAAGATAATTTGATTCCTTTAATTTTTTTTTTCTTCTCTTTTTGGTTTAGTGTAATGGTAATTATTGATAACTCTTTCATATTTGAGAAAATGAGAAACAAATCAAACAGTTAAAAACTTACACTAATATTTCCGAAGCAACGTTCTGTAATTGTTGTGGGCAAAAGAACAAAAACTGTCTCGATAAAACCTCAACTTACTTGAGGAAAGTACAAGATAGGAACAAAAACCCATAAGCGACCAGTGATGTTAGGAGCTCGAGCGTCCATGTCGGGTTAAGGAGTACCGTCGGAATCATGGGAATGATTAGTGAACCGCAGAACCACCCAGCCACTAATGCTCCAATTCTGCAATCATAAAAGCCAAACAGATCATGAGATAACGAGTAACCTTTGAGTTTTCAATTTAGCTAATTTGATAGGACTAGGAGTTTACCCAATTAGACAAGCTCTCCCCAAGCTCTTTGTCTTCTCATTCAGGAAATATATGCACGCAGCCAATGATACCGCCACCTACAAGTACAGCCACAGATTTCATAAACCATATATGTGAACAAAGTAAGAAGAGAAACTCATAAACTTCCATCTCTGCATCGAAGTGTTAATCCTGTGCTAAGGTGTCTAGTATAGAATAGCTGATCATCTGCTAGATTAGATCGTCTACTAAAGATTATAATCCCATTGTACAAGTAGCAAACCTGAAACGCAGGACCGCCTTCTGCTGAGTTCATGATACTCCAACCACCCATGAAGGCAAAGAGGAAAAGTCTTCTGAATATAGTGTCCACTGGTGGCATTTCAACAAAATCAAGAAGAGCCTTGAGCCAAGGAGGAGATTCGTCAACTTTCTTCTTCAACCTTGTTTTAAGATTGATTTTAGTCTTCTTCCTTCTGATAAAACTAGACATTAGAAGCTTCTCGAAAGCGCCTTCTATTGATTCTTCGCTTCTCTCATGTCCAGCGTACTGCTGTAAGAGAAAGTTACGGGAAGCCCAGATTTCTTCCTCGGAAGCATATGGACTAATTCCTAGACGCTTGTACGGATCCCAAACTCTGGTCCGAGGGAATGTGGGGGCATTGCCTATACAAAGTCATTCACATAGTAGCTAGACATGAGCAACAACTAAAAAAACTCAAAGCTTGAGAAAGTGAGGAGGAGTATATATAACTCTTATCTTTCTAAGCAACTCTACACTAAAACCCATTATCTATGTCTCTTCAAGAATCCTTCATTCGAATTGTTCCACAAAAGATGATTTTTTTTGGGATAAGAAACGACCAAATCGTAATCGAAACAGACTAAAATTGAGAAAAGGGGGTTTTACAAATTGAGGGAGAAGAGAAGACAATACATACCTCCATATGAAGAATCAAGGGTGCACCTAACGATTTTGAAGTTTCTCGAAACATTCCGAAATGGTAAAAGTGGTGACTTATTGGAATTTCGTACGAGAGAACTGAAAAATCAGAAAACAACAACAACGCTGATTACATAAGCTCTGTAAGAATCCAAATCCATGGAACTTACAGAAACAAACCCTAAAAAAATTTCCAAATCCGAATTTGAACAAAGCCACCAACTAATTGCGACGAGTTAGTTCAAAATCCCTAAGCAAAGACGAAGGGAGAGAGAGAGCGAGAGAGAGAGAGAGGGAAAGCAAATTACAGCTTCGATGGAGCGATAAACGGAGAAGATACAGTAGAACCGGAGAGAAGAAGAGACGAGGACATCGTTCCTCCGCCGGACTAACCCGACGGCGTTTTATAGCTTAGGCTTCGCTGAAGATGAAACTAGCTTATAATAAGAACGTTTTGTGTATATGAAAAGGAAGATAAGCGTGTAGTTGCTATCTTGCACCGACTCGCGTACATTAGATAATGACTCTACATCTTTTAAATTTCACGTTTATGTCCATGTATTTAGTAAATATTCGAATATCACCCCTAATATTTCCCAATTAGTTAACATGACACCTGTTAATTGGTCACCAACTCACAAAATTTGAAGTCAGAATTGTTTCAAATTACTGTTTTATAGTCAATATCCTGTTATTTACGTTTTTCAGTTTAAAAACAAAAAATATGTGATCAACGTTATTTGATGATTATTGTTTTATGCTGTGTTTTGGATCCAATATTATGGTTTTTATTTATTATTGTTATGAAATAGAATACATAATCTTAAATAGGATGGGGTAAAGGATCTGACTACAAGACTATTTACACTACTAGACCCTCTCTTTATTATGTGATTTGAGAATCAATTATTGATACAGACGTGGACATGGATGTGGATTTTACAACAAAGACTACAAATGTGGTTTTGTGTTGAATGGCAAACCAACAATTGGTATTTTGAGAGCAATTGCCTCAAAGCTTTGAGTTAAGACCGGTCTGAGTTAGCTGTTGCCTTAGAACTCTTCTCATAACTTTATTTGTGGCTGTCCTCGGTAAAGAAGGCAGATTCACAACAGATGATACCTTGAAATCAAATGTAAAAAACACACATTAGCCCGCTAAATTGTCTGAAATCTGAAACCACATAACAACTTATGAACTCTCTTGTGTTTGTTGTTTGTATGATATGTACCTTGAATAATGGATTCAGTTTCTTTTGTATCTCAGAGTTGAAGGTTTTCTTTAAGAGGCTCAATTCGTGATTTGATGACTCCGAGCTCTTGAGCACAACAGCGATTACTAGCTGCTCAGGACCGCCACTAGGAGGTGGAACACCAATGGCTGCTGTCTCCAGAACATTTTCATCAACGCAGTTACACACTCGTTCGATCTCAATAGAACCGACCTGCACAAATACAATTAACAGAATGCCGCTTGTGATGATGATACAGATTGTTAGGCTGGTGCATATTTCTTATTAATGGAGATGATCTTTCAATACTATATAGGAATCTGTACAGTAAGTTTACCTTTATGCCACCAAGATTCATTGTGTCATCAGCACGTCCGTGAGCACGGTAGTATCCTTTTGAAGTCCGTTCAAATAAATCCCCATGTCTTCGTAAAATCTATCGAAAAGCAGACAAGCTTCAGACTTTAAACAGACGAAAACCTCTATCTACATATGGCTAGAGTTGGATTACCTGTCCTTGGAAGGTGGGCATTCCTTTGAAGTAAACTTTGTAGTGATTTCCGTTCAGAAGAGTGCTAGAAGCTCCAAATATATGAGGAAAAAGTGCCAATTCGCCTACTCCTGGTGCGTATGGAGGCTAAAACGAGGAAGAAAAAGTAAAGATCATACATCATTTATACCGTAAGGTTTTTCAGAAGAAACACTGCATGACCTATATAATATCATAAAGTTTCTTACAATTGAATCGCCATCTTCACCGAGAATGAAAAGCTTGCAACCCATGGCAGCTGTGCTAAAAGCAGCCAGCGACTGGGGTTGAAGCAAAGAACCTGCGATAAAACTACCTCCAATCTCAGTTCCGCCACAATACTCGATTACGGGTTTGTAATGTGCTCTGCCCATCAGCCATAGATACTCGTCTACATTTGAAGCTTCACCAGTGGAACCAAAACAACTATCGCAAAAGTATCAATATAAAATATCAATGTTACGGCATAGACAAATCTTCTTGACTTCAACAACTAACTACATAAGATGTTTAAATTTGTTATCAGAAATAGCCACAATATATACCCAAAATAATAGATATATTTCTGAAAGAATACGTGGTGGCATAAAAGCATTACTTTACTTCTTATTCTCAAACAATCAATGGTCCGCACCACAGATATAATTTAGGCTCAACAACTTTCTGAATATGCACTTTCGGTATTACCGGATTCGTGACCAGTCATAGCCAGAAGTAGAGTTTGAGTTTTGCCATGTCCGAACAATGCTTGGTATCACGCCTAACACTGTTACTTCGGCATCCTAACCCCAGAATATAAACATATGGTAAATTTGATGTCTTATTTTATTTGTGGAAATCTTTGCACAGTCAACCATGCAATGAAATCCCAAACTAAACCATTCAATGAAATCCAGTCATTCATAGCTCCCATTTGATGTTTCACGATGCAATGTTTTCTTTTGTCTCTGTTAGGCTTTTATTTCTGTTTAAACCATGAGATGAGAATGCATAGTTTTATGATGTACCTGCACAAACTTGGCAAACGCAGGACCAAGAGGTGATCCATTGTATAATCCCATGCAAGCCCCGTTTATCAAGGAAGCATAAACAAGCCACGGACCCATCATCCACCCAAGGTTGGTCGGCCAAGCAATAACATCCCCCCGATGAACATCCAAGTGGCACCAAGCATCAGCAGCAGATTTCAGAGGTGAAATGTTTGTCCATGGAATAGCCTTTGGCTCACCTACACCAGGAATAAAAAAACTTGGTAATTCAACACCCACATCCTCATCTACATAACATGAAGCAGTTTGATTCATTGATTTACCAGTGGTTCCTGATGAGAAAAGGATGTTCGTGTAAGCTCCTGCAGGTTTCTCTACAGCAACATATTCCACGCCTCTGTTTGCACAGTATAGCATACATCATTTTCAAATCTCCGGGAATGGAACAGCAAGCTCTAAGTGTTTCTCAAACAATATCGTAGTAACTAGATTTTAAGGACTCTGTTTGACACAATTGACATTTCAGAATAGCTTGATCCAAAACTTTAGTTGTCACATTAGACCATTACTAACCATAGCAATAATGTTTAGCAGTTTTTCCTATTCTAACTAGAAGCTGCGAGATAATATGAAATGCAGTAGACAGTACCTCAAACTTCTTGCATTCCCCAGAAAGTTGTTCCAAGACAAATCCTTCTCACGCAGCTTCGTTCTGCAGCTAGAGCCTCTAGCTGGGATAACAACTGCCAGAGGTGCTTCTGCATCAACGACTCTTCTGCAGAATGGAGTAGATAATGTTAGACCAGTTTTACAGCCAAGATCTTGAAACAAAACATGTCCTGTTGGATTACAAGAATTTCACCTATAGAGGGGAATACTTTTATCACCGCGAATAATCACATCCTGCAAAGAAGAAAAAAGAAATGAAATGAAAACTTTAAAAACTGAAATACAATGAGTAGAAACCATGTTATACGCTGCTTTTTTTATACAGTGGCCACTACAATAATTCAAACACTGCGACTTTTCACTGTTCCTAAATCCACAGATCACCTAACAACCGTTCGGATTTTGGCCACAACTTAAACTAAATTCAAAAAGCAAAAGCAAACAGTACATCACTAAAACCATCACATCACACTGTATAATAGGTTAACAGCAAAGTGTACACTTTCATTATCCATCCATCAACGAATCATAAAAAAATTTACCTGAGTAAATATGGCTTTAGCTTTCGAAATTTTAAGCCGTGTTGATATTTCACGGGGAGAGAAACTATCGGCTATGGAAACAACTACATGGCCAGCTAAGACAATGCCAAGGTAGATGATCACAGACTCAACATTCATTGGCATATCAACCGCAATCGCTGACTCTTCCTCCAAATCCAAAGCACTAAGTGCATGTGCAACCAACCTACACATCATACAACAATAGTTTTCTTGATTTTGATATTAAAATAAAAACCACAACACTTGAGAAAAAAACCATCACATAAAAAGCATCCGTTTTAATCTAACAAAAGGAGACAAAGATGAGAAATTTCATACCAGACATGTGATCGTAACTCGAGAAGTGTCATGGTATTAACAGGAAGATCATCGCTTCCTTCGTCACGCCATCTAATCACAATATCATCCAATCTTCTCTTGAAACCACTAGTCAAACAATTTCTTGCAGGATTCAAGTAAGCACCAGGAAGCCAATTACCTCCAGGATTAACTCCAGATGTATCCTTTTCTAAAATACACTTAGGAGGTACAGAGAACACTATGTTTAACTCATCCAGTACAGTTTTCCAATACACCTAATCCAAAAAAAAAAAAAAAAAAACATATAAATCAACAGCTGATTTCATGAAGATCAAATAAAAAACACACTACATAAAAAAAGTTACCTCAGGATTCGACACAGAGAACTCTTGAAAACTCGAGAAACTCGAAACTGGGTTCTTGTAATTCTCACCTAAGAACACTTTACCACGCCTCTCTAGTAACTTCCCTACGTTAGTTGAAGAAGCAACCTTCCTATAAAAAAATCATAAATTTTAAGAAGAATCAAACAAAAGATGAAAAGACGGAGAAATCGATTATAAGTAGTAAGAAAAAACCATACGGGTCGGGTATCCAAGCGGGCGGGTCGGGTCCGAAGTCTTTGTAGCAACCGTAGTACAACATCTGATGAAATGAGAAAGGGAGATTAGGATGCAAGATCCGCCGAGAAACCTGAACCCATGTCTCCACCGGCGCGTCGGGACCATGACTACGAATAATCTCGCCGAGATCCTTGAGAAGCTTCTCAGCGACATCGCCGGAGATGCCTAGAGCTTCGACGTCGGATTTGGTGATCGAATCTAGGGATTTGTACGCCATTTTTGATTTTTACAGAGGAAGCTTTAACAAAGCATGAATGAGAGAATGATTCAAAAAATTGGGTGAGAGTGGCAGAGATGAGTGGCAAAACTGTCCACGTAATATAAAGAGCGCTCGTGACTGCCACGTGTCAATCTAATTCTGATCTCTGACAATTTTTTTGTTTTTGCTTCACTCTTTACACGTCTGATTAAGATCATCATCTTCTTCTTCTTGATAGGAGTTACATTTTTGATTACTTTTTTTTTTCTTTTTTTCAATTATCATGTTATGAATCTTTTTATTGATTCCAGTCTATATACATTATACATTGTATGAATTATGAACTTTGAATCTTTTTATTGATTTCAGTCTATATACAGTATGTAGTTGAACTTTCTGACATGCAACTTTTTTTTCTTCCTCTTTTCTTTTTATCTTTTCCACTTTTGTGATCATTATCTTGTATTTGTTTATGATGTTTATATGTATCTTTTTTATTGATTTTTCAGTCTAGATACGACTTCTCATCCATTTGGATCATATATATGAATCAGTATAGTTTTATGATTTGATGGATATTGCACAATTTTCAAAATTTGTATGTGTTTTTTCACATTATTGAGAGCACTAAACTAAACTCCAAAAAAACTTTTGTATACAGCAAATGGCGAATGGCAAATGGCAAAGCCCACTTAAAGGTAAAGCAAAGCCACAGTGACAGACCTACCAAGATTGTCCAAAAATGATTTGATGTGCACATACAACCAGAGTGTAAAGCTATCCTCAGTTTACTTCTTAATCTCAAATTCTTACTACAACTTTACAAGATTTTCAGATTTCTTATACATGATCTGCAGGTTTTGCTAAATTTACTTCAGTTCGATTTCATATTCGTTTGTTTATTTTTCTGGTTTATCATGATCGATCCATCAATGTAAAAGACAAGTAATAACTCGAAAATCTTTATCAAAAGATATATATATCTCTCAAAGTTGAGAAATAAAGGAATTTAAAACAAGACCTTTTTAAAACTATATATGTATCCTCTTGTTCTTTTTTTCAGTCGGAGCTAGGAAGGAACTTGGTTCCGGATCTAGTGCCGAAGTTTGCCGGGATAATACGCGATGGGGACAAGACTTGCGCGAACGAGAAGTTGTATGAATCAGTGCCTAACCTGCTCTGCAACCATCCTCTGCCACCAGAGAATCCATCTGCCACAATATAACAATTCTTGAACCCGAGAACCTTTAACGTTTTCGCTACTATCTTAGCCGAGTCCGAGTACCTACAGGCCAAATAAGACCGATAAAGATTAGAAAGATGAATCGTTATTGGTTTAAGTACATTGACAACTTCATCTAAAGAGAAATAAACAAAACTCACGAGTCCAAGATGATGATATTGGAGCCTTTGTTGATTTTCTTGAGGTAAGAAATCTTTAATGCAGCTATCTCTGCTTCAACCCGTTTCGAGTTCCTCACAATTCCTTTTACTTTGTTTGGTAGTTCTTCTAATCTGATCATCACAAGAACAAGGGTTTTTGTGTTTCTCTCAATCTTTCCGGTATAGAAAACACGAAAAAGGATGTTCAAAGATAAACAAACACTTACGGTATGGCGATCATACGGTTCTTAGCATTAGAAGGGAGCCTTGGAATCCCAGCTTTCTCCTTGTCTTTCTCTGATCTTATATCCACCATTAAGTAGTTCTTGGAACAGAGAAGATCAAGGGTTTGAGCCGGTGTGAGATCACCTTCATTCAAAACATCAACCACAAATACAGAGTTAATTCTCAATTTTTTTTTTGCTATGCTTCACTATATACTAATAATAACATCTGTGACATTTCCACCAAAGTTAATTTATGTTGGCCTCAAGATGATCTGTATGGAGTATCAAGCTAAAAAATGAGGTACCTTTGTATCCACGGAAGTTAAAAGATATTGCAGACCAAACAGGAGGGAGAAGAAGGTAAGCAATAAACGCAGCACCAGCAGCAACAACAATGACACTAGGATCAGCTGAAGAAATTGTGTCCATGGTCGATGAAGCAATCGGCTTAGCATCTTCAATCGCTTTTGTTGTCTGTTGTGCTACATCTGTTACTGTCTACATACCAAGCAAGATAACACAAACCATTTTAAACCCTAAACCCCAAAACCTAAATTGCTAACTTCTCCAACAAATTTGCAATGTTAAAAAAATCTGACCTTTGCAGCATTAAAGACAGGCTCTGAATCAAAACCAGAGTTCTGCATTGCTTCTTGAGCTTTCTTTGAAGCTTCTGAGAAAGCAGGAGAAGCAAGCTTTATAGCCTCTTCACCAGCTTGCTTTGCAATGGGCAAAGCAGTGTCCAAGGCTGGTTTAAGAGCATCTCCTACTACTTGGAACACACGCTGCGTTGCATCAAAAACACTCGAACCAGTTTCTTGAACTTGGTTGATTGTTTTCTCCACCTGTTAAACACAAGAACACTCGTTAGCAAAGAAGATTTGGTCATCACAAGACAAAGTTAAGTGAGATTTTTATTACTTCAGTGAGAGAGGAGACGATTTGGTCCTTGGAAATGGAAACAGCAGCTTTGGCTTCATGTGGAGGAGATGCAAAAAGAGATAACAGAGATATTGAGGTTGATGTTGGAAGTGAAACAGAGATTTGTCTCACTGTCTTCTTACAAAACGAAGAAGAAGAAGAAGAAGGAAGAGTGAGTTTTGCAGATACTGAAGACTTCATTGCCATCTCCGCCATAGCCATGGTTTCCTCTCTGCCACACCTTTTTCCAAATCAATGCGACAGAGAAAGAGACAAAGAAACTCTTAATACACTTCTCTTCAATGTTTGTCTGCAAACTGTTTTCTTCAGCTTTACCCTTTTTTTCTCTAAAGATTATAAAGAAATTGAGTTTCTGGTTAAGATTGAACAAAGGGGGATTTGAAAGATGGTTTCTGATTGGTCAGACTTATCCTACGTGGCAATTTTTGGTGTAAGCTTAGCCATTCGTTACCGATCCAAAACCGAATCTTTTGCTTTTGCGTTCTTGATATATGTAGTACAAGAATTTTATTGTAAACAGTAATATCAAAGGTGTACACTGTACTACAGAATAAGAGCAACAATACACTGAAACATTAGAAATTATACAACTAAAAACAGAAACAAAGTGTGGTAAAGAAGTGCACGGTTGTGAACAAAGGAACTGTATGTGTATTAGCCGCCTCTTTGAACAATATGCTTCATCTGTTCGATTGTTAATCGAAAAGGCGGTTCAACCTCCAAACGCCTCAAATTGTGTTACCAATCAAAACCATAGTAGAATGTATATCTCTTGTATGAACCAAAGACCAAAACTATAATCAAACTTCATCCAAACACAAAACCAAGACTGAAGGAAGATGACCAAACATACCAGATCACTAGCTTCATAGCATAAACAATATCTTTAGTTCCCCATAATGTATAGTAGTAATATACCATAACAAGACCTTAAAACAAACTAGCTAACATATAAGCAAACTCAAAGCCGGTTTTTCAATGATGCTGTTTCATGGATTTCACAACTATGCTGCTATCAAAGTATTAAGTTCACGTTTGTTAACAAATTCCCTGGAAAGTAGAATATCAAATCCATTAGTAAGTAGTGACACAATCAGTCCATCATCACGGTCACAACCTCTATATAAGAATAACACTATTTTCTGATGTTTAAACGCCTGTCTTGCGTGAGGAATCTAACAAAGTCTTAGACTCTTAGATCTTGAAAAAAAAAAAGAACAAGATTCTCATTTGCTTACCTAATATGAGAATGGAATCATGTTACCATTTGAAGTTTGCTCCAAGGAAATATTAAAACCCACGAGCTGAGGAATCCATTCACTTCACAAGATTCCTTCACCTTTTTCTCTTTTTTTTTTTCTGTACCAGCCAAAGAAGAGCAAAAGAGAACACATATGACTACCAACGAAAGTGTCTTTCTCAACAGATAGAGGGCGACAGACACGAAAGTTCCCTGAGTGAATTTGATTCTTCTTGATCATCTAACTTTCATAATAAATAGTAATGCTTCAAAACAGAGACTAATGCAAAAAATAAACAAGGAAGCAGTATTTGCTCTCTGGACTGCTATGAGTCAACGAATACCACCACTTGAATCCTGATTAAAAGGGTTATTACGCTATCTGGATTGCACAATGTAGCACAGTTTTTGAGTAGTTACAACAATGCTAGTATCAGAAAAGGGCAATGTCCTCGTAAAATTAGCAAGTAACATAGAGCCAGAGAAGAAAACACACAATGCATCAAGAAAACCAGAGATCAGAGCATCATAGCCAATGGTCAGACCAAACACAAAACCAGCAGTGAGGGGGAACGAAACTATATACATTATTAGGTAGAACTCAAAATCTTAGCTACATGTTAAAACCAAATGCATCATTAATCAATCAGATTCAAGACCATTGTTCAAAAAAAACAGATCAAGAGAATAAGTTGACAACACAATATTATCACTAACCTGTAGAGGAATACTAAAACTGAAAAAAACAGATATGTTACCAAAAATAAACAAACAAACACTAAAAACTTTTTTTCAAAGAGACAAAGACACAGTTCTCTTTACTTTGCTTTCATTACCAAATTACATTTGGGACAAAAGAGGATGAAACAAATTCAGGGAAGGAGCAAGCGCTGGATGCAGAGGTTTATCGATCGATTCGTGCTTTCGATGTAAATTATATTCCAAAACCATCGAAACATTTAAAAAAAGAGAGTTCCCAGGAATTGATCGATGAACCGCTGCCTCCAGCGACTTTACTCTTCAAAATCAAATCACTCATAAATAATTACAAACATAAAATTTGTATGAGAGATCTGAGAGAATGAATTGATAAGGTGATTGAACACAAATAATTGTCATTGATCTCAAAAAAAAAAGAAAGAAGATAAAAATATATACTGAGAGGTAGATGCATAGTCATAACTATATCTAACGAGCTCTCGAATATATAGAAATTTTATGAGAGACTGAGATTGAGAGAGAGAGAGAGAGGAGTGGGTTACAAAACAAATATACAAATACAAAAACATGCATATGAGTGAATAACTCTCTGGAAACAATAAAAATCTTTTAGAAAGGAGGAGAGGAAGAATCTTTCGTGACTCACCGTTTTTGCCGTACAAATTTATCATCCTCGTCTTTTGTCCTTTTTGGTCAAAAATAAATAATTTATAGGACTCAAAAGTCTCTATGATTGACAGACTCATGAAATGATTTTCACATTTTAAAATTATTTCTTCTTCTTTTTATTACTGTTTTACTTTTAGTATATCGTTTTCCTGTTTCTAAAAAAAAAAAAAAAAAAAAAAGTATATCGTTTTCCATTTTTGTAAACATTTAAGCAACGAGTAGGTTTCTTTCAACAATTTGACTTTAACCAACTTATGGAAACAAGAATTGAGCAAAGCACTGTAAACATATATAGAGTAAAATCTTTCTTCAGATATTTTCTTTTTGATACAGAGGCCGGTAAGTCACTCGATGTATTACAACTTGGTGACCTACGTTATTGGTGAGATCTTAACAAGTATTTTAACCTAAAATTTGATCTTAAAATACTTATTAAAATCTCACCAATAATATTGCCTTCGACTTTTATACTTTTAAAATGAATGTTAGTCACTCTCAAATACTACTAGAATGAATGTTAATCTCTCTCAAATACCAACATCAATGAATCTTTGGATTATCCAGACAAGACATAGCCCTATCTACAGTTGCCTCATCCCCGCAAACTAGACGGAACAGAAAGGTAAAAGCTCCTACCCCATGCGGTTAATATATTTGCAAATTACCAATGTAGATCAAACCAAAAAAAGAAGAAGATTACAAATGTAATATCGTTTTTTTAATATTATAAATAGTTAAAGGAAACTGTTAAAAATTCTTAACTTGTACTCCAAAACTAAACTGTTAAAGATTACAAAAATAAAATTTTAAATCAATTAAAAAATTGTCTTTTGGCGTTCCAATAAACCCCTTTTCCCCAATAAACCCTAACTCCGCAGCAGCTTTCATCTCCTTCCTCCTCCTCCTCCTCTTCCCTCACTCTGTATTCAAAATTCAAATGTTTGGTTTCTCAATGAGAACTTTAATCTCACCATCTCTTGTTCCCTTCTCTCTTCACCACCTCCCTAAACCTTCTCTCTTCTCCGCCGCACTTCGCTTCTCCTCCCTCACCATTTCCATCTCCGCTACCAACAACAATTCCCCCAAACATTCACCTTATTCCGCAATTTCCACCAGAAACGCACATACGACGGCATCATCATCATCGTCATCACTCTCCCTCTCACCTCCCGGAGAGATACACGTCGTAGTCGGTCCAATGTTCTCCGGGAAAACGACAACACTTCTCCGCCGTATCCTCGCCGAGAAACAAACCGGTAAAAATATCGCCGTCATCAAATCGAACAAAGACACAAGGTACTGCACCGAATCGATAGTGACTCACGACGGCGAGAAGTTCCCGTGCTGGTCACTCCCGGATCTATCGAGTTTCAAGGAGAGATTCGGAATCGAAGACTACGAGAATCGGTTAGACGTGATCGGGATAGACGAAGCTCAGTTCTTCGGAGATCTATACGAGTTTTGCCGCGAAGCTGCTGATAAAGAGGGTAAAACTGTAATTGTTGCTGGATTGGATGGTGATTTCATGAGGAGGAGGTTTGGTTCCGTGCTTGATTTGATTCCGATTGCGGATACAGTCACGAAGCTGACGTCGAGGTGTGAGGTTTGTGGGAAGAGAGCTTCGTTTACGATGAGGAAGACGGAGGAGAGAGTGACGGAGCTCATCGGTGGAGCTGAAGTGTATATGCCTGTGTGTAGGAGTCATTATGTTTGCGGTCAAACCGCTCGTGCCGTTTTGGATTCTTCGTCTTCAATCAAAACGCATGATGTTGTTGTAGCGACTTCACTTTAATGTATTGTAGTGCCGCCGATTTGAGAGTTTGTAGGATTTTTTGTAGTCTTCTAGTTATTTAGCTTTGAGTTTTAAAGTATGTACTATTTAATCAATGGTTTTAAACTTGAACAAGATAACATGGTAACATTCTTTCTCTTATATACATTTCATATGTAATTGGGTGATTTGATCAACACTACAAGCCAAAAGTAAGCAAATCTTTTGCCAACATATATAAATAAAGGACAATACAATTTTCCTGTGTCTCATACGAACAATGAACTCAACAACAACATCATTTGTTATCCTGACCATAATGTGCGACAGTGCAGAGAATCATTCATTGCATACCTCGATGCTATGTTGTTTCAATGTTCACACAAAATCTTTGCAAAGGCTCTGTTTCTCCCTGAGTTTAATCAGTCCACAGCTGTGGTTAGGTTTTAGTCTCGTCGTATCCTCTTCTCCCGCCTTGACTCTTTCCGTTCTTCGTCTGAGCTGTACCGCGAAGAAGATGACTTCTTGCTCCTGTGATGCTTCGAGTGCTTCTTGTGGCTGCTTTTCTTCTCTCTAGAAGATTCTCTTCGCTTCCTTCTTGACCTTGAACCTTGCTTATCCCGGTTGTGGTAGTCGCTGGATGAATCGCTCTCTGAATTATTGTTCCTATATCTATCCTTCTTACTAGATCGTTTTTTACTCCGTTCATCTCCTGAGGATTCACTCGAAGATAGATCGTTGCCGCCACTCCGTTTTTTTGGAGACTTCTCTCTCTTTTTTCTACTCTTTTCTTCTTCGGACCCGAGAGCGAGGCTGCTCGTCTTCTCCTCCGCTTTCTCTTTCAATCCCGATCTACCAGGGGTTTTATCAGAAGAAGCTTCCGGTTTGCTTCTGGACTTTCTCTCTTCTTCCATTGGCTTTATTCCTTCCTGGTGTGGCACATCAGAAGGTACTTCGAACCCTAGTTCTTTCCCTAGAGATTCTAGGAAGTCACCAGCTATAAGTCGGTTTAATGTGGTAGCAGCAGCTTCATTCTTCTTTTCTTGACCCTCTTGTATCTTTCCGTTCATTGGTTGATCTTCATCATCTTCAGAATCATCAGAGAAGATGGCCTACAAGTGAACATGACAGAATATTTATAGATCGAAATTTTCAAATTGAGAATAAACTTTCTCTGACAAAGACACCTGCATTACCTTGTAAAGATCGACAGGCCTCTCCACGTTCTCCACTTCTACCTCAACTTCAGGCTCTTCTATTGATGTCTCTTTCTTAAGTTCTTGCGACTCAGATTCATGACGTGCAGATGCAGCTTTCACTGTATCCGGCAAGAATATGAGAGAATCCATTTTGTTTCTCGCTCGCGGAGGAGGAGGCAGCTGTAAAATTGAAGGGTCTGTATTGATCAATCAAGTAATAAATTTTACACATAAGCAAGAACATGGCACTGAAACATTATTAAAGTACAGCTAACCAAAAGAGATCATACAGATGCAGTGTCTCCACGTCATTTTTATCTTAACATGCATACCATTCATTCTTAACATATCTCACCAAGGGCAAAATTGCATTTGATATGATTAATGACATGATTATGCAAAACTTCACCAACAAGTGCTCTCCACAATAAGATATAAATTGTTTGATGTGTAGAGGAAGCTATTTTCTAGTGTTCAATGAATTTAAGCTTTAAATGACATTCCAAAACGCAGAAGCAAGGAACCACTTGTTTACCTTTCCCATGAAAGGATCAGGGAGATCAAAACGTTTGCACAAAAGAGGTGCAGGACGCCATTGGAACTCTTCCCTTTTAGGGTATGTCTTGCTCGATTTCATGTCTACGACTCCAGTGTCTTTAATTTGCTGTAAACAAAAGTTTTAGGTATGAGCATAGAACCCCCAATGAGCTGAATAACTGCAATTGAGATTCTGTAGAGATACCTCTGTTCCACCAGAAGTAAACTGCAGGCCTCCTGCAAGGAAGTCGATAGGCCGTTCAGTAGCCCGTCTGACCTCCTTATAGGCTTTCCCTTTCTCGATTGCTTCAGCTGCAGCCTCAAAGTCCAGCCTCTCTTGAGCACGAGCTGATTCTGACATTTTGTTAACTCTGTTGGAGTCTGTTGAACGTAACCCTCCTTTGTATTTCTCCTTGAGAAACTGCTCAAATCTCTCCTGTTTTACTGGATCATCTTTGAAGGGCTTAACAGCATCTGCTGCCTCTTGCTATTTCAAGGAAAGAAAGGTCAGTCTAGAATGTTAGTGCAAGGAAAACTAAGGTTCCTTGAAACTCATGTACCAAGAATAATCCAACTAAAATTCTGATAAGGTGTGAATTTGTTTACTTACAGATGAAGCTGATTTGGTAAATGTATCAGAGAGATTGGTCGGGAACTGGAAGGAGCCTCCAGAAGAAGCAGAAGCATCGGTTTCTTTCAAACTTCTCTGCAATGGTTTTTCACCTAATAAGCTGCCACGTGTTTCTGCAGTCATTTTCTGTACACTTGAAGACAGCTTAACATCCAATGTCAGCTTATTTTGATCACTGCGCTTTTGTTGCTCCTCCCACAGCCTTCTAGCGTAGTAGTCATGACCAATTCCTCCCCGAAGAAAATCAAACAGCTGATTTGATTGGTTCTTCTCTCTAGAAAGATCCTCGTACAGTTTTCCACAACGGGAAACAAAAGTTGCAAACCCCTCGATCAAAAGTTTCAGATTACTATCTGCAGGGGGAGGAACATCTGGAGGAGCAGAAAGAGTTGGCTTAGTTTCAGCCTCAAGGGGACCAGAAAATTTATGCCGGGCCACATAATCCTTTGGGATTTTTGGAGGATTAAACCTGGTATAATATAAAACAGAAAATGACATGAATTAGACTCTGTAAGTATGAAGTAAAAAGTCATAATAAGAAAAGTCGGAGCAAAAGTTCCACTGAACATGCAATTGTTTGACATTAATTTAATGACGTCCTCATGTTTGTGGATCATTGAAACATTAGTTTGAATCACCTCTCCATACTGTAGTCAGAATTCTTAGCAGCTCCAAAACCTGGCAGAACGTCATGCTCTTTTGAGGTTAACCTCAGTCTATTGTCATTGCTCGGTTTTGCTGGCTGTTCATCTTCTATGGTATAAGTCTGATCAAAATCGTAACCTGAAAAAAAAGCAAACATTTTGGTATTGCAGCATATCTGAGAATAAGTGGTTGATAGATCAAAACCAGTACTTCAAATTTCAAGCAAGTTTTTGCACCTATTACGAATATTATTTTCCAAAAGAATATTATTTTGACTACATACAGGAGCTAGAAGTTAACTATGGTGAACAATGGTTTGTCACCTCTAGGATTACAAAAAATGCAACCCCAACAGACTCTTATGCATATATGAACAAAGAAAACCATGAGTAGGGAAGTAGCTCTTCTGGGCTTACCACCATAGACATCTTCATCCTCAACATCAAGTTCCTCAAGTGCCCCAATGCCAAAACCCGGAGCAATCTTTCCTGCTGATTGGTCAACTCATATTAGTAACTAACACAACCCATGAGTAGTTCTCACGCAAAAACAATGCTAAGTAAAAGATGGCATAGAGATACGCAATAGAACAGAAGTATCTTTAAGCAAAGAAGAGCAAATTGATAAGAAAGAAAAAAATGGCGAGTTAAAATCTTACATTTGGGTCCAAAAAGACTTTCCTTCATTGACAAAGGTTTTCTGAAGCCAACCTCCTTATTAGCAGACAAGCGAGATCTTTTCTTTTCTACAGATCAGAAAAATGAGAAGCAAGTCAATGACCAAGATTACCCTGTCAGCAGAAACATCATAAAAGACCAAACTAGATACCTCTAAATTCAGGAGCATGATTGAAAGGATCAAATCCTAATCCATGCAGATCCTGCTTTGGATTGAGAACATATACCTGCAACAGATAAAGGAGGAACAAAGGATATCATCATTATCAACGCAAGTGAGGGTAATATCAGAAGAACCTCGGCAGCAGATTAGAAGCAGTTTTCACAGTCCACGTTTATTCTGCTACGAAATGTAGAAGAGATGTTCAAGAAAAAGTGACTAATAGATGTATGAAACCAGTAGCAATTGCAATCAACAACATAAAGCTTGTTTGCAAAGAAAAACTTGAATTTTGACTCACAGGAGTGCTTTCAGAAATTTTAATATCTTCACTAAATTGTGGATCCAGAGAAGTTTCCACTTCAGTCTCCGAAACCAGTGAATCAGACGTTTCCTTCGTATTCTCATCAGTAGAGAAGGCTAAGAATGCTTTCCTAGCTTCTCTACGAGCATCTGCACCGACAAGGGTATAAAAGAGAGAGCCACGAAATAAATAGCTTGCTGTGAATTTCCAAAATAAAAAGGCACTGACGGTTTTTATTGGTGCACAAAAGAAAATTATGGATTAGTGCATTTTAAACAAGTTCAAACCTGAGCTAGCACGCACATCCTTTATTGAATGACCACGCCGCCATCCCATCTTTAGCAACAGTTTGACCCCTGAACAATATAAAGAAGCATATACGTGAGATCAGGTTTTCTCCACTTGATGCATAAGAAAATAGAGAGAACGAAATAGATTGGAACTATTGTAAAATATTAAAGAGACATTTAGAAACTAACCAATTGACTCTGAAACTGGAGCAATAAATTCGTCAGGCACTGGGCCGGGAATGGCTGATGGCCTGTGACACAAATAACAATGTTACAAATGATAGCAACATCATAGCCAGCTCGAATGAGAGAAAAGGAATCTTAAGTTGTAGCATCTTCTTTTAGAAAACAGACTATCACACATTTTCTAAACATGACTAATGCCAAAGCAAAATGAATGCAAAGCATAGCTCCTAACAAGCTTCCAAATGAATGCAAAGCATATTAGAAAATAAGAAAGAATGGGATTTCCCAACATAGTTAAATTCTGGCCAGCTATAACCATGGATGAGATGTATTAAGGAAAATGACACATAAGTACGCAGATACCTCTCATGCTGTTCTTTCTCAGCTTGCTTGCGGGAATATTCGGCTGCCGTAAAACCAAACGTGTCAAACTGTGAGCTCGCGGACAGTGATTGGCCCTCCATATCCTGAAATGAAAAAGCATTTAGAATGGCTTAACAAGTTAACATCATTCCATATAGTGCCCTCTTCCACAGAGCAAAATACAAATTTCCAAATCCACTTTCCCTTTGACCAATTATAAATGTAACAGAAGAATTATGCAATATGCCGTAATCAAACTTTAACAAGCTTAACAGACCAAACAAAGTGAAGAAGATAAAACATACCGCCCTTTCATCTTCATCGAGAAAGTCTGAAATACTTTGCTTCCTTGCTCCAGCTCTGTTCTTCCTTGATGATGTAAATGACTGTGGAGCCCAGCCTGAAATTCAGTTTAGATTATAAACAGCAGAAAGCAGGTAAAAAGTCTTTAAAAATCAGGTAACGTAAACTTACCCTCTTTTGACCCCACTGTATTGTAATACCCAGCAGAGTATCCACCAGTAAATGCTCCATGGAACCTTCTCCGGCCTTCTTCATCCGTCACCTGGGTATGGTAAATCTCGAGATGTTAGTAGCTTTCCACATATAACTATATACAGATATACGTTATCTACAGTAAACAAAAAAATCATAGTGAACAGTCTCCGCACAAAGAACCTTGACAAGGAATTGTGAGCAATACCATGAATCCAATAGTAAGGAGAAAAAATTTCAACACAGATCGCTTCAATTAGTTTTTAATTATAGACCAAGGAAGATGCTAACTTTTATAAATGCTTAATTCAAAATACCTACAAAGGCAACCCCTATATGCAGGTTATCAATCTAATAATTATCCATAGACACATTCATAAGCAAGAACAAACACAGCATACATCTAAATCTCAGATACACATCATTCTAACTTGATTCTAAGTATTAGATCAGCTCCAGTAGAGAGACATTCACTTGGATTACCTTCCTTAAGATTAACTCCCGGATACTCAGAAATTTTCAAGCTGCTTAAGCTCCAAATAAATAAATTTAAAACCCTGAAACGGGATTGCCTCAGAGCTCTCTAACCTCACTCTACATTATATAACCTCTTAAGCTCTCTACAGTAAGTTAAAATCACAAAACAGCACGACAACGAAATACTTCCATGTTCATAGCCAAAGCGAGTCTCTCGATACTTAATTTACCTAATTCATCCGAAAACTAAACAGACGAACAAGAAGATCAAAGAGAGGAATCACCTCTTGCTTCCAAGCAGGGAGAGTTCTAAGATTGCCTGAAGCACCAGCGACTGCTTTCTTCTTCCGGCTCGCGATATCTTCCTCGCGCTCTATTGGTGTTCCATGAAACACGAAATCCTCCTCGTCTGACGCCATTGTATTCACCTCCGAGAACGAGCTGCAATTCGAGATTCTAGACGAGAGTCCCCGGAGAGGCAGAATCAGAGTCGATATATGGGCCTAGTTCATATCAACACTTTTGGCCCATTTACAGGGGTTTGATTTTATTTAAAATAAAATCTCATTCCTTCGACGGGGATTAATATTATCTTCACGCGCCGTCTCCAAGCATTCTAAAAGAAAGTGGGATTCACGCGCTTTGCGTCTTCCGTTGCCCTAATCGACTCCTCTAGAGAAGGCGAAGGAGAGAGAAAATTCCTCCGATAAGGTTCCGTACAATCCGATCGACTTACCAGCGCCGTATCTCGCCGCGACTCGGTTGAATCGTCTGCTCTCTGATTTGGATCTTCTCTTTGAACCGCTTTGACTCAGTTACGGTGAGTCGACTTTTTTCATTTGCCGCTTGATTGCTCCATATACGGATCTTCGTGTACGATTAACCTTACCCTTTGATCTGATTAGTTCTGTAGATTCAAACAATGGATCCAATGGATATAGTCGGGAAATCTAAGGAAGACGCTTCACTTCCAAAAGGTTAGTTTTGTTTTTTCGATCCATTTCTACCGTTGGTTTGTATCTGTATCTTCTAGATTTTGCAATTATGTTGTCTATGGTTCTGATCTGGTATATTGAATAGGATCTGTAAGCTTGAGGGTTATAGGATTCATGTTTGTAGTTTTGCTAAGAGTAAGTTTGTTCTCTTGTTGTTTTAGCTACGATGACTAAAATCATAAAGGAGATGTTACCACCAGATGTACGTGTTGCTAGAGATGCTCAAGATCTTCTCATAGAATGTTGTGTAGGTAAGATCATATATTTTCTCTCATATGATATAGTCACTTGCTCCACTTGTGTGTTAGTTCACGAGTTCTTGGGTTTCTTACTGTTTGTTGTTCTTAAAATGTATTTTGCAGAGTTTATAAATCTTGTATCTTCAGAATCTAATGATGTTTGTAACAAAGAGGACAAACGGACGATTGCCCCTGAGCATGTTCTCAAGGCACTACAGGTTCTTGGTTTTGGAGAATACATTGAGGAAGTTTACGCCGCCTATGAGCAACATAAGTATGAAACCATGGTAATAATTCTCTACTTTCTTCACTTCCACTCAATACCCTAGAAGAAGAAGATGAAGAAACGATTAAAGTTAACTGTCTCCTATGTTTGCAACTCTATAGCAGGACACACAGAGAAGTGTGAAATGGAACAGTGGAGCTCAAATGACAGAGGAGGAAGCAGCGGCTGAGCAACAACGTATGTTTGCAGAAGCACGTGCAAGAATGAATGGAGGTGTTCCGGTTCCTCAACCTGAACAACATCCAGAAACCAACCAGAGAAGTCCACAAAGCTAATTGAAACCATCCTTTGAATCCGATTAGGCAAAAAAGAAAGAAAAAAAAAAAGCATCCTGTTAACATTCCCTTGTAAGTGCAAATGCGTATGTCCTCTGTTTATATGCTCTTTAGTATATTATATGTTAGCGTTTCATGATCTAAAAAACAAACCCTTGTGATTCAGATGTAATTAGTAAAACAATCCTTGTTTTGTGTTACTCGTGTCTTCACTAAGTGCGGTTGGTCAAATCTAACACCATGAAACATGGTTTGGCGATGAGTATAACTGTCTTTCCATAAACGAGAGATGCTCGATCATTGTCACTTACCCATTTTGACAGTTGTGAATAATAAACATATGTCAACAACACTAGAAAGTGATTTACACGTATATATAACACTGAATAATTTACATAACTAAAGAGAGAAACCAATGATTAATCAAAATTATTTTAGTTTCTTACCAAAAATGAGTATAAACCGATGTATCATGGTGACATCATAAAAGCACCGGAGTAACTCAGTTACTAGGAGGACCATCACCGGAGTGACGTGTCAGTTCGCAGGTTTCTGTTTACTCTGCAGCCGACAACTAATAAGAGAATCCGAACAGACCTCTCTAGTACATAGTATCTCTTTATTTATGACGTCAATAAAACCTAGACTTGGTTTCGTTTATTTTTGTTTTCTTTTTCTGTAACACTATTTATAGAGACATTCGTTTGTATTATAGTAATAGTAGTAGTAGTAGTAGTAGTAGGGGATGGTTATATTCTTTGACACAAGACAAAGCCTGTCGAATGTTGTATACCTCTTCTCAATGGCCTGTCACACCATTCTTTATCTTGAGAATATTTCGTACTGAATCGAGACTGTAAAAACAAATTATGAACATTTTCACCATCACTGAATAGTTATATAGATCAAGCTTTCCGGTATAAAGCCCTAACAATGTATAGTATTAGTCTATCATACATAAGATTGAACCACAAAACTTCATCTATGCTAATCTTTAGTGCTCAGTCTCATAAAGTAACGGGACAAAGGACTCGAGCTTCTTGTTAAATTTATAATCATACAAATTGCTCTTTTAGTTAGTTGATGTCATATACCTAAAGTACCAAACCAACATGTATGATTTTTTAAGTTTCGAGTGGTGTTGATATGCAGAAATTGCTGAATCGTTGCAGAGAAATAAGGACAAGACGTCATTGCCGCTTGTGTCATATTACTGTCTTCCGTTTTTTTTGCCAGTAAAAGTAAAAAAACCTAATTTTACTGCCAACAAGTCAACAACTATGAAAAGAGTTATCAGAACTGTTCGTCTTTCATGGTAAAAAAAAAAAACCGAAAAATAATAATAATAAATGTACTATTTGCATGCATTTATTTGATTGTATGCTATATTGATCATTATAAAATGACTCTTTGCAATATTTTTTTGTTTCTTATCCGTTCAATTTGTAAACATATATGATAAGAGATGGTTAAAAATTGTACAAAAAAAGATTTGATATAAAGAAGAAAGGATTTTGATAAGTGTACTATAAGACTCCACTTTTTACTGTATAGACAACAAAACAAAGAAGAGAAGAATTGGAGTCAAAAAAAGGGGTTTGAGTCAAACAAAACAGGTGAGGGGGCTCTTTGTTGTAGAGAGGAACCCCACATCGAAAATGAAACAACAAACACACTTTGTCTCTCCAGGATTCTTTTCTTTTGTCTCATTTCCTCGTGTTTCTCCCAAAGTATTCAAACCAAAACAAAAACACATATCCTCATCCTCCCCCCCCCC